>NC_080787.1:71207295-71507295 GCF_028018385.1 Neofelis nebulosa
AGTAGTAAGGATGCTTCAAATACATATAGGAGTTCAATCAGCTAGTCTTCACTGATTGGATGCAAGAAGTGAAGGAAGGAAGAGTTTAAGGTGATTCTCAAATTTCTGGCCTGAGGAGCTTGATGGGGGAGGTGGAGACAAAGGAGGAAATTAGATTTATGGAGAGGTATGTTGAGATTTGGACATTGTGTCAAAGACTAAAGCCTTGAGTTAACCCCTCTAACATAGTAACAGAGTAGCTGATTTTAGTTTGGCACATGGCTGCCCAAAATAAAGGTAACATTTCACACTTATAGCTAGATACAGCTGAATGACTAAATCCTGGCTAATGGTATGTAATATAAACTTCTTGTTATGCTTGCGACTTCCAGGAAGTGTCTTTAAAAGGAGGGGGTGGGGAGTTCTGGGTGGCTCAGTCAGTTAAGCTTCTGACTTTGGCTCAAGTCACGATCTCACAGTTCATGGGTTCGAGCCCCACTTCGGGCTTTGTGCTGACAGCTCAGATCATGGAGCCCGCTTCAGAGTCTGTCTCTCTCTCAAAGATAAACGAAAAAAAGAAAAAAAAGAGGGGTGGGGGTTCTTTCTCTCTTTCCTCCTTCCTGCAAGGAAATATGGACATAATAACTAGGCCTCTATTAAAAATCTTGGATCATCAGTTTGACTGAGGCATGGAAACCACACACACACACACACACACACACACACACAAGCAGCAAGATAGAGCCTGGGTCTTTGACTTCTTAAACATGAGAAATAAAGAAGTTTCTACACATTTAGGCTACTGTTATTTTGTGACTCTCTGTTAGTCACAGCTGAATCTAATCCTAATAAATATCAGAAGTGTTAATTTGGAAGTGTCTGTGGAACTACAAGGAGGGAAATACTGTTGGATGTACTAATATAGAACCAGGTAAGACATCAGCATTGTAGATAGAGTCTATAAGTAACCACACGCTCTGAAAGCAAGTCCATGTGATTTTTCCAATAGCCTTCATCAGGCAGATCTGACAGTGAAAAAGTTAGTATATGTTCATTTAGACAGTCACATTTAAATTCATTTTCCAACCTCAAGTATAAAGTGACTTAGGGATCAATGTTAGTATGTATTTAAAAGCTTGCCTTTGAAAACAAAAATTTATTGCACAGCTGCTTTTTATATAATTGGCTACTCTTTATAAGACACTCAGCCATATAAGGGTAGTATAATCAAAACCCTTTTATTACGGAGAAATTAAAACTAAAACCAAACAAAGACATAACCTAATGTGCCAAATACAGTACAATGTATATGAAAAATAATAAATACTTAGGAATAATTACATTCACCTTATTTGTATTAAAAAAAAAAATTAAATGACAGGGCACCTGGGTGGCTCAGCTAGTTTAGTGTCTGACTCTTTTTTGTTTGTTTGAATATCTATTTATTTTTGAGAGAGAGACTGAGGATGAGTGGGGGAGGGGCAGAAAGAGAGGGAGACACAGAATCTGAAGCAGGCTCCAGGCTCCAAGCTGTCAGCACAGAGCCTGACCCAGCACAGAGCCTGACCCAGGGCTCAAACTCACGAACTATGAGATCATGACCTGAGCCGAAGTCGGACGCTTAACCGACTGAGCCACCCAGGCGCCCTGAGTTCCTAACTCTTGATTTAGGCTTAGGTGATGATCTCACAGTAGTGAGATGGATCCCCATATTGGGCTCCACCCTGGGCATTGAGCCTGCTTAAGATTCTCTCCCTCCCTCTGCCTCTCCCTCAAGCACAAGCTCTTTCTCTCTCTCAAAGAAAAAAATAAATGTAAGCTTAAGCAACTGCCTAGGTAGCATAATTCTTTACAAACTCAAAAACAGACGCTCACAAATCTGAGAAAATATACATGATGCCACCTGTTAAACTTACTAAAAACAATGTTAATCGCTTGTACAAAGTATTCTAATAAAAATAATCAGAAATTATTTTCTATGTATGTGCTATTTTTAAAATTTTGAACAATTTCCCACTGTAGACCTCACTAGAAGCTATAATCCCTTCCCACTTTTCACGTGAGTTTCTTAAAAACCAGAGTCATAGCTTCACATATAATTATAGAAAATGAAAAAAATAAATTATAGAAAATGAATTTTTTTAATGTTTATTTGGGAGACAGAGAGAGAGAGAGAGAAACACAGTGCAAGCAAGGGAGGGAGGGCAGAGAGGCAGGGAGACAGAGAATCTGAAACAGGCTCCAGGCTCTGAGCTGTCAGCAGAACCCTATGTGGGGCTGGATCTCACAAACAGTGAGATCATGACCTGAGCCAAAGTCGGACACTTAACTGAGCGAGCCACCCAGGCGTCCCCAGAAGATGAATTTCTTATAACACTTTAAAATTTAAAGAGGTAGAATAAGTGTTTCAGGATGTTCTGTGTTTCCCCCAAAGAAAGCCTGAATAAATAAACAAGCACTCATGTGTTGGATTTTGTGGGGTTTTACCATTAGTTTTAAAACCCAGTCTACCTCTGGTATCTTCTCCCTATCGCTTGTCAGTATGCACTCAATCAGATATTAGAAAAATAATTTTAACATAAGATTCACCAAACTTGAGGAGAAAATACACTATGAAAATAAAAATCAGGGGCGCCTGGATGGCGCAGTCGGTTAAGCGTCCGACTTCAGCCAGGTCACGATCTCACGGTCCGTGAGTTCGAGCCCCGCGTCAGGCTCTGGGGCTCTGATGGCTCGGAGCCTGGAGCCTGTTTCCGATTCTGTGTCTCCCTCTCTCTCTGCCCCTCCCCCGTTCATGCTCTGTCTCTCTCTGTCCCCAAAAAATAAATAAAAAACGTTGAAAAAAAAAAATTAAAAAAAAAAAAAATCAATACATATATCTCAGCTAGATATTAATTTGGTGCTTTTGCCCTGGTTAGAACTGCCTCGGCCCCTCAGCCCCTCTCCCAGCACAGACTAAAAAGGTAGTTAAATCAGTGCAGAGCCAACATCAAGAATCAAACCCACATCTAGCCAGTGAGAAAAGATGGAATTCCTTTGTGCCTCAAATTCATGTGGTATTGGGACTCAGCTGGGTCAGTGACAAGGTACTGAGCCTGTCTTCAATCTCCTGATACAGAGGCTCTTCATTAAGGAGCATCAGAAACCCAAATGAATCAAAAAATTAATCAAAATAAATTTGTAGGACTGGAAGGTTCAGAAGCTCCTGCTAAAGAGTAAGTGTTTCCAGGAGGGGAAGGAGAGTATCTGGTAATAAAACTAGCTTAAGAACCACAAGACCTAGAGTCTTAGTCTTATTCTGTTACTAATTAGCTGAGTCTGTTTCCTTCTACATAAAGTGAAGAGAATTAAACTGGATGATCTCAGTGGTCTCTTCTAACATTAAAAATGTAGGTACAGGGCATTACCAGTCAATGACATGGCTTGAAACCTCTTGAATGCAATACTTTCATTTATTGTCGTTTCCTTCTAATATTGGTCCCCAGGAAGTGTTTAACTCAGATGTTTGGCTCCGCAGAAAATTTTTTTATTATTATCTCTCTCCTTCAATTGATGTTGGTTCTTTCAAACCTACATTGACATTGTTTTCTTTGCGATTTAGAATGATGTTACTGAATTCGTAAAAGTGCAAAAGGAAATTTTTACATTTAGGAAATTTTAAAAACTAAATGTAAAAATTTCCATTAAGGGATTTTCCTTTTTGCGTTAAACATGTTATTGGGTAAAATATGGTATAGGAAAGTGATTAAATCAAAATCATGTGGGTTGTTAAAGATTATTTGGTTGTTTGGGGTCTCCTAGGATACCTAGTTGTTTTTCCACCAACCCACACATCCTCTACATTCCTAATAAAGCCTTTGGAATCTGCTGAGCTTTTTAAGGCTCTCAACATTCTCTATGACTTCACCATATCATTAAAAATCTAAAGTTATTTAGCATAATTTAATAGTATTAGCAAGATGTGTGTCCGTATCCAAGGATATAAACTTGTTTGTTGTGACAACCGCCTAAACACTCCAAAAGGCCACTCAAAGAAAAATACATACCAGGTCAAATTTTCAGTAGTTTTATTGAAAAATGCCTCTTTTGTTTCAGAAATAAATAATATAAGGCAGTGAAATTCACAATCTGCAGTTAAAATATAAAAGCAGCAATTCTATGTTCATAGTCTTGCAAACATTTTCCAACTGCTTTTGATAACTAAGAAACATTATGTTCTGAAAAAAAAAGTTCATACTAAATATACAACACAAACATGCAATTCTGTCTCGGCAGAATAATCTGCAATTTGGCATAAATGTTAGTGTGTCTAAAACAAGGAGGTTTAAGGCAATATGGAACTGTATCCAGTTGATACAATAATTTCAGCTACATGGCTTAAGGTTTGTGGTTGTTAAAGGAGATGTATAAGAGCATTCTATGCCCTAATGTAGAACAGAAGATAGAAGAGGAAGATAAATAATTGCAATGGAGTTGTTTTTTCCCTCCGTTTTGGTTTGAGGAGGGGAATTACTTGAATCGTGGTGTAATTGAATTGCAAAAAAAGTTTTGTAAAAGATGAACTGCCTTCTCGAAATATACAGTAGTCCTGGGGTTCCAGGACTTACTGCTTAACCTAAGAGTTTCACTGAGGCTGCCCTTTGTGCTAACTAAAGGCACAAGGCACGTTCTCTTCTTGCAACTTTGGGGCAAAGTATTTTGCAAGCATTTCAAGGGCAAAGGCAAAAATGTCTACAAGACTGCGTGCAGCGAGCTAGGTTTCCTGCAGAAACAAGGTTCTCTACAATCAGAAAGCGTACTCTTGGATGAAGCAACGCCGGAAGACACATCGCAGATAAGACGTACACCTCTCTGTCTGACCTGTAAATGAAAATCCCAACACCTCCCCCACAGCGTGGCTGCGCTGCGCGCGGTTTCAGGTTCACTGCCCAGGGCCGCGGGGCAGGGCGCGCCGCCAGCGCGCGTGGGGAGGATCCTCGTCGCCAGGCTCGTCGGCGCCGTAGTCCTCGTACTCGTCAGCCGTCCGCTCGGGCTCCACCGGCACGATGAAGGGCTCCCGCTCGGGCAGGTAGGCCCCGCCCTCGGGCACGTACGGCTCTGTCCGATTCAACATTACAGTTATGGCATGATTTGGAAGGCACACACACAGCAAAAGCTAAATCATCACCCGAGGTGATGGCAATCCAGTCTTATCTCATAGCTATAAATAGAGAAGTTACAATGTCCTGATTACGTCCATTTGCTGAGAGAATTTGCTGATGATCAAATAATGAAATGGCACTTTTTTTTTTAACCTTCAAGGATCCAGCGGTAAATACAATCATTGCACAAATACCTGGGAAGGGTCAGAGGCTGGGCCAAATAACTGTAAACCCAGAAACCTAGGTAGGATTTTCGCAACTGTGCAGGAGTTCAAACTCCTCAATTCAAAGAACAATTTGGAAAGATGAGGAGATAAGGGAAGGTTTTATTGGCTCCTAGAAACTGAACGCTGGAGGTGAGAATCAACTATCACCAGGTAATATACAGTACATGACATATTCTGTGGCTGTCTCTCCCACAGAGTGAATTACAGTCGGTGGGTGAGGAACACCAGTGACGACAGTTAAACAGGAAGAAGAAAAAGTGGCTATAAAACTTTGGTTTGAAAATTGCAATTACAAAACCCAAATGAGAGTACACGTACAAAAAATAATAATAGTAAGACACATGCCCTGAATCAGACACATCGCTAACAAGCAAGAGATGAGGAGATTCCATTCGGTGTTATTCCGGCATAGAGCAAGCAGCAGGCTTGGATGCAGAAGCTTATTGTAGAATTGTTAAGTGATTTTAGTGGACAGGATCACATACAAATCATTTACAAGCCACAATTAGTTTATTATTTACATAAGACATTTCCCTTTAACCAGGTTAATTGTTTTTCTCCAAATGGCATAATCTCCGCTGGTTAGTAGTTTTATTATGCGCCTCTTTCACAACTGAGGCTCCTCATGGTTGTGTGTTTGAACTTTTTTTTTTTAATAATACTTTTCTATATTATTACTGAAATGCATCAGGCTTATAAACTAACACCACTGCTTTTGTCTCATTCAAGTTAGTATAAAGAGTCTCCACCCTCCTTTATGATGTCCACCTGGTTCTTTAACCATATATCTGTGGTGAAATTTCCATACAGACTCATTTCCTAATAAGCACGTGCGCAAACATCTCAGAAACAGGATTTTCATGTATTCAAACTGTAAGCAGCACTGGCGACTTAGAAAATTTGTTAGCCGGAACCTGAAACAGGTCAAAGATGATAGTTTTTAAAAGTTGAATTACTATGCAAAAAATATATATACACATCCATCTAAGTATGTAATGGTTAAAATATATATATATATATATATCCATATATTTCCAGTTATTCACACATACCATAAGGCAGAGGTAATTAAAATTTATTTTATAAAGAATTAAATTATAATTTTGTGAATGAGCTGCATGAGAAATTTATATTAAAATTACTACTTTTGGTCATATATAAGTATGCACATAAATATATAGATATATAGATATTTAGATATCAACTACTCATGCACTATTTGCTAGTAGCCAACCATATCAAACAGCAGTATCATTTTTAAAACTTGCAAGATGCTCGAGGGTGCGCTGATGAAAAGGTCACCTCTGACCACAGCATGAGTTTCTTATTCCCAGATCAGCATATCTCCCTTGTCTCCACACTCCCCAAAATCAGGCGTAAGACACCTGGCCTCTGTAATTGTCAGACACTAGATATGCACTACCAACTCTTTAAAAGAAAAAAATTAAGTCTCAGATTTTAGGAACATTAATTCTATGGACAGGATGAGACAGTGTATTATTTTCAGTTGTCTGCACCATGTCAGCAAAAAGTTTGCCTCAACATCAGATTCCCAAAACAATTTTTTAGTATGTATTCTTGATATTCTATAATTATATTCACAAATCTCTCTTCCCAATCTTTAGGTTTTAAAAAAAAAAAGTCATGTTATAGCATTCTTTGAACTCCCAGAAGAAGTAAGGAGAGATTTATGATGTGATTGGGTAAATGTAGAAATATAGGAAGGAAGAGCAAATAACCATTTGACCCCTAACAGTGAAGTCATGTTTTATGCTTTGAGAGAGAACAACATTACTGCATAATCAAAACACACAACTGAAAGAGTTTATATCTTCAAAAAAAGCCTCAAATCAACCTTCCTTCAATCCTAGGGAACTTCATTTCCATAAAGGTTCTAAATTCAGGTGAATTTGGGTTCCTACAATGGCAACAACATACCTGGATAGCCTTGCCCATTGTATGGGATGCTGGCACACTGGGATGAATCACAGTATCCAGGAGGACCTGGGGGGCCTCGGATACCTGAGTTTCCAGGACGACCTGGGGGGCCAGGAGGACCTCTTGAACCTGTGGACCCTGGTGGACCCGTTCTGGATTCTCCTTGTGGACCTAGTATGGGGTTAAAACAGAGATTTCCCCTCTTGTCAAATACATCTCCTGAGGCAGTCCACAATTCTTCCACACCACCACTGCCTCAAGACTACATGATGCACTAGTGTATGGTAAGAAAATATTTCCTTAAGAAATCACCAGTATGAACCAAAGTGTGAAACTTTCTTACCAGTGATCCATCAAGAGTTAATGACAGAAATACAACTACTTTAACGATTGTATCCAAAGAAAACTGACTTACCAAGAATTAAGCCAAACTAAAGATCCCAGTGAGTTCCCTGGATGGTTCCCACTCTTACAGAGATAAAACTATCTGAAGGAAATGGTTATATTAGCCGTGTTAGACTGGAGTCACTAACTAACATGGGAGTGCCTGCCCCACACCTCCAGACTATGTAAAGTAATGTTATTTCTGGATCAAGTTATACGTATTTATGGTTAACACAAATGTAAAGATTTAACCACTAGGGCTGACCTTGGTTACAGGGTCTCATGGACCTTATAATGAAGAAAAACAAGAAGTCATTTTCAATCTAGTAAATGAAATGCATAAAACAACTGGACAACTATTCTTTCTTTCTAAAACATCAATAAAGAAACTGTGAATGAAATCTTGCAATGTGTCAGGATTTTTAGTGAGAATATGTTTTCTCAGCCGCTAGCAACATCTTGAAGAATACTAGAAGAAACAGGAAATAACACCATCCTTAAAGGCTATGTGGCCAAACAAAACAAATGGGAATTCCATAAAAAAGAAAACAGTAACCCTCTGTGTCATTAAAACCCATACCCTCATATATTAAAGTTACAGTGAGTGCTTAATATAACACATTCAAACATTTTTTTTTTTTTGAACAAAGAGAACATAAAAATGAGCAGGTTTATACAGGTTGAACTTCTTGCTAAAATATATTCACAATGACAGGCCTGCCTGAAGCTAACAGGATGAGATTGTGAATCTCTTAGGGTTGTATACTCTCAGTATTTATGCTGTTTACTTATTTGGTTTACTACCAAACGTACCTGGGGGGCCAGGCAGCCCTCGAGGTCCCGGAGATCCAATACCCCTTTCACCCTTCTCTCCCGGCAAACCTAAGGGAGGACAGAAAGAGAACAGGGAGAAAATTATCTGGAAACATGTAGTTTTCATCTTAACTGATAATACTTAATTCAAGTAATTCACTTCTTTTAGTGAAAGCAAAAACTAATTTTTCACAGAAGTTCACTCTTTAAGCCAAATTCTTTCTAGACATTTGGGTAATTCCAGATTCATGGCCAAGAAACAAATCTGGCTACAAGTCAGGGGGAAAATTATTTGAAGAAAACAAACATGTCTATTATATATTTTTTTTAGAAATAGTAATTAAGAACAGGAATCTTGACTACATAGTTACAACTCATTCAGACACATCTTAAAGGTAGCTCTTTAATAGCTCTATTGCATAGCATCCAAACCGTTAGAATTATAGAAGTATCTAAATTTTCCCCAGAATATTAACTGCTGCTTTGACAAAAGGGAACACCCAGCATCCCAAAACATCTGGAATTAAATAATTCTATTTTTCTTCTTTTCCTTCAATGACACTTATCTACCATGAAATTAAAGCCAAACAAACACGTAAGACCAGTGCCAAGCCCTGAACAAAGGAACTAAAAGAATTTGGATCTAAAACTGTAAGGCTGCTTAAGTACATTCTAAGTACATTCAATGTACATTAAGCACATTGCTAGTCACAATAATTAATATTTTAGCGTCTGAGTGAGTTTGCCAAAATAGTTTTTCCCATCAACAATAACAACAAACAATCAGAACATAGCATTATCTTTACTGAGATCTCCTGACAAAATCCTCCCATGTTCTAAGATACGGATCTCTATGGCCTGCGGCTGCCTAAAGAAAATAACGGGTTCGTGGACACACAGTTTTTCTGGGGCTGTCCAAACAAGAATAATTAAAGCAGTTTGCCAAGTTCGGCCTTCCACGTGCTTTTCAACCTGACCCAGATCCCCCACTTGCAAATTCCTTTCTTTAGCCCTGCACAGCGGCCAGAGATGCCCACCTCGTTCACCCGGGGGCCCCTGCATCCCTGGTGTGCCAGGGAAGCCTGGTCGCCCCCCAGGTCCCGGTTCTCCTCTGGCTCCTGCACTGCCAGGAGGGCCTGGGGGACCCGGTGGGCCTGGTTGGTTGCGATTGGAGTGATAATCATTTGGAATCTGATTCAGCATCTGATTGAATCTGCTCATCTGACCTACAAACAGAAATAAGACTTGTTAGTAAGAAACCTAGTAGGGAAGGGATGAGATGGCGAAACTCTTCTCTTAGTGTCTAGCGAAATCCATCTCTATTCCTCCCCCTCCAGGACACATTCTAATTAGAAGCCTAAAAATAAAATAAAACACTCCAGTCATCTAGGACAAAATGATTCCTGATAAACATGTGTCTCCACAAAAATACTGACCAGTAAGCCACAGCATTACTATAAACGTAAAAGAACTGTAAAAGTTTGATATGGCTCTGATATAAAGCCCTGTGGTTTACCAGATGATGTCATTCAAAAGAGAACCTTTCTTGAATTAAGCAATTTTTTGTGTGCATGTACCTAGAATGATAATCAGGCTTTAGTGTAAATTGGAATCGCGTATAGGATACATTGAAAAATACAGATCTCTGGGCCTCATCTCCAAAGACAATAATTCACTATGTTTAGGGTGTGGCCCAGGAACACTCATTGTTAACGAGCAATATAGGTGATTTATGCAGGTTTCCCTCAGGATCACACTTCAAGAAACACTGTTAAGAATTCTGAAATAGCAAACCCTGAGTTTAAAGCCATGCTGTTTGTAGGCACTGAGCTTTATTACTTAATAGGCTTCATAAAATAAGAAGAAAGAGTCTGTGAAAAATAAGGAGGCAATAAAAAGGTCACCACCAATATGTACTTTCTATGATCAAATTAATCTTGATGGGCCCCCTTCCTTAAAGTCATAGAATAATTTAAAGTTTATAACTTTACAGGCTCTGGGCTGATGGCTCAGAGCCTGGAGCCTGTTTCCGATTCTGTGTCTCCCTCTCTCTGCCCCTCCCCCGTTCATGCTGTGTCTCTCTCTGTCCCAAAAATAAATAAAAAACGTTGAAAAAAAAAAATAAAGTTTATAACTTTAAAAATCCAGTGTTTGCTGCTTCTACGTGTATCCTGATGAAGATCAGTAAAAATCCTAACAAGGAAATTGAAAAGCCCTTTCAAAATATGATTCTGTATCAGATTAAGTATAGGATAATAGGCTATTATTTTACTTTGGGTTCTTGTCTTATCTTAATGACAGTCATTAACATATGACTAGTTTTAACCGACCAGATACAAAACCAAGAATGTATAAAAATAAGAGACCATCACAATGAAATAGAAACATATATCTTAGAAATGCTGTGACTCAAACTCTGCATTTTCCTGCAACAAATTTAAAAAGCATTCATACATTAAAAATAAAAGAAATTTTACCACTTATCAATTGTTCACAGACTTGTCTTGCAACTGCTCGCATCATGTTCTGGGAAGCAATGTCTCCCTTGTTGATCAAATCAATGAGAATCATTAGCATATTATTTCTATAGTTTCAGACTTCAATGTTTAACACACAAAATAAAAAAGTAAATCAGATTTTAAGAAATACATACTCTATCGCCCTTCTCTCCTTTCAATCCAGATGGACCCTGAAATACAGGAATTTCGTAGATTAGAAACTGACAAACACTATCTAAAATGATTCACGAACAGACATGATGATGAAAGAGAGCAAGGTCTGCTTTCTAACAGGTTAGCAAAATGACACTTCATATTTATATCCATCTTACTTGCATTTTGCTTGTCTGTAAAAAGGAATCTTTCTGTCCTTGTCTCTCATAGAAGCACGTATCCTCCAAATTAGTGCTGAGATGTGAATTTTATGATTACACATTTAGAAATTATGTAGTCTGCATGCATTTATGATGCCATTCGCAATATAAGCCTGGAACTAAAATGCAGATGAGAAATTGCCCTTGGTACCATTATTCTTTCCTTTACATCACCATGGCTGGGTAGCTCAGATTGTTTCTGTAGATTGTCCATGAGGTTAATCTTGGTTCAGTTCTAGTAAGAACCAGTGGGAATTGAATCAATTTCCTAACTAAATATATATCTCTAACTTCTTGCAATTATTTTGTGTGTGTGTGTGTGCACTGAGTATAAAAGGAACCATGTGTCTCTCTTACTAAAGTGGTCCCACATCTAAACGCAGCCACAGAATATTTGTCCCTACTCTGTCAAGCCTCTCACTGGCCATGAGAGGATCTTGAAAAAAGTTTTCTATAGTGCCAGAAGGTTTTATTTTTCCATAATGTGTTTCTAGGCTGCCAATTGCTATCATGAAAGGAACATCTAAACCATTGACAAACCCACTGCTCACGTAATGTCCCAAACCGAACCACCTTTTACAGTCCCTAAGAATTTTGCCTAAAGAACTCCAATATCTTCCTCACTGCTCTTTCTGTTTTCCCATTCTTCCTCTCTAGAGTCTATTTTCCACACAGAAGCCAGAGTGATATCTTTAAAAGGAAAATAAGATTAGGTCACTCTTTTAGCTCTAAGTGCCCACCATACTTAGCACGAAATAAGAATTACATATCTTGGGCTAGATGGTCCACACAATCACCTTGTCAAGCTCTCTGGTCTTGCCTGCTACTCTTCTTCCCCTCAACTCCCTTCAGTTCAGGTACACAGGCCTCTCTGTGGTTCCTTTCATATGCCAGACTCATTCTTCAATCATTCTTCACTTGAGGCTTTTGTTCATACCTGGATCTTCTTCCCACAGATTTTCAAACAGCTCTCCCTCCATCCACTCCAGTGTCACCTCCTACGACAGGCTCCCTGACCACTATATCTAAAATAGCCACCTTCTCACTATCACAATTACTCCCTTGGCCCTCAACTCTGCTTCTTTTTCTTCACATCACTCAACACTGCTAAAAACTATATTGTTTATGTACACGTTTTGGTCTATATCCCCCACTAGAATTCCCATGAGGGCCAGGACTTTGTCTTGTTTACTGTTGTATCCCCAGACCCCAGAACACAAGAACATGTACTAGCACATTTAGTCACTAAACAAAAAGGTTTTGAGTCAATGATAAAAAATATTCCACAAGAAGTTCCTTGAAACATCCGCCCTACAGCATCATGTGTTACAAGTTAGCGAGAAGATACCAACTGCTTACAAGAGCTAATGATATAAGCCAACAGCCAAGCTCTCTGCTAAGACCTTTCTATACCCATCTGCTAGTTTTAGTTTTAGAAATTAAAGGTAAGTTAGAAAAGAGAAGAAAAGGAGGAACAATTTTCTACTTTAGAAGGATGAGGAAAATAAAGGGGAAAAAGAAGGTAGGGAAGGTCCAAAAAATGTTACCAAATGATAAGAAGAAACTGGAGTTTGGTTCTCCCTTTGCCAAAACTCTACACTCCCTTTGCCAAAATTCTACACTCTTACAGAAACGCTACTGTTACTTAGTTTGGAGCCTTCTGTAAATTGCAAGGAATTTCTGTTTTGTTTTGTTTTACATTTACTGCTACTTTGAGATTGTTCCTGGTGTGTGTGGTTTTTTTTAATTTACTGCCACTGTGAGATTGTTCTAGTATATATGATTTGTAGAAATCATCTTTATTGCCAGTATCTAGAGATCACATTTCAAGTAAAGGAAGCAGAAATTTCTTTTAGGTTTCTAGTTCCAGCCATCAATTACATCTGGTATATTCTTATGTAAGACTCCATTTCAGTAATACTCCAATGAAATAGAATTGTGAATGGGTAGAAAAGTTCCATGTGCTTTTAACTGCTCTTGTGAAGTTCCTGCTATGATTCACTGAGGAAAAGAGAGTAATAAATTCATGTGCTAGGGTATACACAGATTGTAAAATATATCAGGGGTCCTTTCATCTTAATGCTGCTTGCTTAATTTTATGTAAACGTAGAAGGCAGGCCGTGTCACATAAAGATTCTACCCTAAGTTTCTTTGACATTAGACAGTTTTTAAACTTGGGTTTATATAATTTGGACAATACTTAAAAAAAGAGTTCCGTCCCGAGAACAGCCCTGATAGATTAGTGTCATTGCTAACAGTTGGACTTACTTATCTTGGAGATAAATTTTTATGTTTTAAAATTCATTTCAGACAAATAAACTGCTTAAAATAAATTCACACTTCACACATACAAATAAGAAAAAGGTTGTAAAGAAGAATATGATGCTCAATGGTCATTAAAAATACTTCTGGATTGGCAATTTTAGAACTTCAAATTCAGTTTTGGAGGTACCAACGTGGAAATGCCAGATATGCACAATGCCATTATTTTAACCAGGCCATCTGACCAAAAGGAAGTTAAACTGTATGTGAATTGCAACAGGACAGTATAAAAAAGTAAAATAGCAGATCAGAGAAATCCTTTTAATCCTAGGACTACTGTCTAGCAGCCTTGATGAAAGAGAAATGACCAAATGCATGGCCGGCTGACACTCATCAAGGGTTAACATCTATAAACTACAAATGAAGGCACCACGCACCATCATGTATTTTTCTATCTTAAGCAGCATACCGCTCCTAAATAAAAGAATCGTTCTGCTGACCCAGCTTTGAGTGTTTATACAGTGCAGAAATATGTGTCTTGGCTCAAAATCCCATTCTCCTTTTAAAGAAACCCTATGACCACAGTTTTCATCCCAGAATATTATAACTCAGAAAGAAAAACTTTAGAACTGGTACCAAGTTAAATCCATGGGTTTCGCATAGTTTCAACAAATGCTTCAAACACATTACAGCAGAGATAACATAAATACGCCAAAGCCTTGGCAACATCCTCATTATTTATGGCCACAGAGAAATGACTCCAGACATGCAATCTGTCCACTTACTGGTCTGCCATGGTCTCCAGGTTTTCCTGGTTTCCCACTAGGTCCTGTGACTCCTGGAGAGCCTGGGCTTCCCTGAAATACACAGGCCGAGAAAGGGAATGATGCGATGAAAGAAAAAGCCCATCTAAAGTAAACTAACAAATATGGCCAGCTCTAAAAGCCTGTAACAGAAACAGCATACAATAGAGAGAGTAAAACCAAATTTTAAGATAGCACGAAAGAAAAAATTTTGAAAATTCTCAATATTTATGGTGTGTATAGTTCTAAAATACATTTTAAGACCACTTGAAAAATATATAGATACATATAATCAGTTTCACAATTCATAGACTGCGATTCTCATAAATTGGTTACAAAATGAATTTGCAGAAAGCAATCCCTATTTTTTTAGTTCATTTCTATTACAAAACCGGGAAACCCCTCAAAAGACAGTAGTGAAAACTTTGGTTGGGGAAGAAATTAAGAAAGTAGCTGTTTCTATGCTAAATCAGGTACCACCGTGGCACAGTCTTCCCTTGTTGCTGGGAGTCTTGGTCTCAGCCTAGAAATTCACTATTTCGTTGGTGCCTTCTCTAAACTTCCACTTTTTTCTGTCATCTCAGCACCCTTCACCTCCTCCAAACCATAGCTTTTAACACAGTTTCAAAAATCTTAGCCATATTTTAGTAGAATATATATAATATCTACTAACCAATACTTTATGTTCTAAAGCCTAAAATTTCCTTAAAATTGATCATCAAATTCTGTAAAACAAATAATCCTTTACTTCATCAATTATGCAAATATTAAGCTCTGTAGTAAGTATTTAAAATACAAGTTTACTATACATTTAAACTCTCCACGGGGCGCCTGGGTGGCGCAGTCGGTTAAGCGTCCGACTTCAGCCAGGTCACGATCTCGCGGTCCGTGAGTTCGAGCCCCGCGTCAGGCTCTGGGCTGATGGCTCAGAGCCTGGAGCCTGTTTCCGATTCTGTGTCTCCCTCTCTCTCTGCCCCTCCCCCGTTCATGCTCTGTCTCTCTCTGTCCCAAAAATAAATAAAAAACGTTGAAAAAAAAATTAAAAAAAAAAAAACTCTCCTTTACCTGAGAACATATATAATGTTGAATGTTCATTAAACATCAATAATTAACATTTTTTAACATATGCCCTCATGTCTTCATATCCTGCCATAAGACATGAAGATCATCCATCACTTCAGACAAGTTAATTATGATGTCACCTGGATGCAGGCATATAGATGCCACTCTCAAAATCACTAGCTTTGGTGTTTTCCCCAAAAGATCTTAATTAGAAGATCTAGGGTAAATTTACTTCCTCAGAATGACTGATAGTGTTCAATAATAAATGCCCTTAAAACTGAAATGTCACACACCATAGCTTATCAAAATTTTAGAATAGGAAGTAACCAGTAAGGTCTTAAAACCCCACCACTCGATGTGGGGCTGGAAGGAACTGGGGCACTAGCCAACTAGTGGTCAAGTCACTTAGGAGTATTTTTCTATTTTTCAAATGTAACTTGATTAAACAGACTCTGTATTTTAACACATCTGTTTTCTCCAGACCATTTTGATTTAGGAAAATAAAACAAACAGCTCCCTTGACAGTGCACCCCATAGTACAGATAGAATGTGCCTCAAAAGCCAGGTTACTGGGCTTTTCCCTAGCAAATGGGGGTAGGGATTTTGGGGTGGGGAGACAAAAATGTAACCCATTCAGTTCTTACCGGTGGCCCAGGGGGTCCCCTGGGTCCCATTGCACCATCTTTTCCAGTAAAGCCCTATTGTAAACATAAAATTAATTATGAATTAGTTAAATAATGACCAAGTGAAAAGGAAAGATGCTAAAGAGACTGGTAAGAGTGAAGGGTGAAGTATTTAACCCAGCTGCAAGTAATCTTTCAGTACAAAAACAAATATACCCCCAAAATGCTTCCCAATTTAAGCTTTGCCTTTGCTGATCATTTTAAGAGTCAAACTAGTCTTCTCCAAAGAAGGAGACTCCTTTCATAAAGATGCTAACTTTTGCTTTTGTGAGACTGTAAGGAAGCCTAAAGGAAGACTAACTTCTCTACTGAAAAAGTCAGTGTCCACAAACTGGTCCAGAAAGAATCAAAGTGGGATGAAAAGAAATGTTGCTGAGAAGAGCAACATAAAAGCTGAAGGAGAGGCCAACCACCTGATTCAAAACTGTCCCGTTTCCTAAGCAATGGCCAGCCAGTTAGGGAAGGACTTCCCATGTCCCCACTGCTGGTGAACTTCTCTCCACCACCCCAGAAAAGAGTGAAGTTGTCTTGACTGCCTTCCACGCGAAAGAAAGGAAATCCTCAGTCTTCAGCTAATTTTTTAGTGGTTTGCTGCTCCTCATCTTGCATGAAAGACCAGATCCGCACAAGTGTCAGGTTGACTGGGAAGAGAGATGTGCCCCAGGAGCACCGCGCGTTGCTGCGCAGGCTTGCTCGTTGGCTCTCACGACCTGCCTCCATGCGGTGCCAAATGACCTCTGCCTCGCATGAGTCACTCTGCTACCCAGTTAGCATTCATCCCAACAGAGAGATCCCTGAAATTCAGCAGAGGATTTCTGAGTCAGGTCTTTTTTATAGCTCTTGCATTCCTCTGTCAAAGGAGATTTTTGTCTCATTTTCTGCAGGGAGTAAGAGTGATAATTTCATCCATATTCTTGGATTCTAACAAAAATCAAGAGCCTTTGGATAACTGCCTGGTCTAAGTATCCATGCTTCTATTGGTTTTATAACAGAGGAAGTTTAAATTATTTCCTTAAAATTGTGTTAGAAATATTCCACCACCACTACTCTCCGATTTTTTTCTCCAGAAACTTATACAGATAAAGATTTCAGAATGTTTTCTGGGAGCCCCAGGTCTGCTTCACAAAAAACAGACTCCAAGTTCACCTGATGTAACATCAACATTGCTTCTGAGAGCCACTTAAGAAACAAAAATGCTCTGGTGGTATTGCTTAGACAGTTTGAATTGCACGTCTTCCATCTAAATTTCTCCAGCGTCTAAGACACTCTTTTGTTTATTTGTTTAGGTGAGTATTATATTTCTGAATAATTCTCCTTCCTAAGAACTTCCTGATCAACCATTTTCTCTTTTTTCCCCCAGCTTTACTGAAGTATAATTGACAAATAAAAGTTGTACATATTTGCAATGTACCTGTTTCGATATGCGTATACATGGTGAAATGATTACCACAACCAAGATAATTGACATACACATCACCTCACATAGTTCTCATTTTTTGAGTGTGGTGAGAACATTTAAAGATCTACTCTATTTGCAAATTTCAGGTACACTATATAGTATTATTAACTATAGTCACCATGCTGTACATTAGATCTCCAAAGATCATTCATCCTGCATAACAACTCCAACATAGCCTTTTTGTAGCCTTTTTCCAGTATCTCTCCATATCCCCCTCGCCCCTTACCCTTGGCAACCACCATTCTACTAGTTGCCTCCATGAGTTCAACTTTTTTTAGATCCCATACATAAGTGAGATCATGCAGTATTTACCTTTCTGTGTTTGGCTTATTTCACTTACACTAAGGTCCCCCAGGTTCAAGTTTCATCCGTGTTGTTGCAAATGACAGGATTTCCTTCTTTCTTAAGGCTGAGCATTTTATACATATAAAGTGTCCATCTATGAACACTTAGATCTGATCAACCATTTTCTTTTAGAAGAGACATATATCTAAGTTGGGGTGAAGAAGAGCTTATCCTAATGTCCTCAGGTCTAACTGAGCCGTCTGCATAACTTTGTGATAAATTTTATTTTTTTTTTCTCCATTCTCAAAGCGGCAGTGACTTTCAAAGCTGCTTTCCTCTAGGTGAGGTTGGATGAGAAGACCTATGGTTGTTTTCATAGGTGCACATGTATTAGATACCTATTCATGTGGTTCTTTTGTTTATCTCTAGTGGTCCCCAAAGCTGTGCCTCATTTTGAAAATCATCTATGCTGAAGACAACCCATGTATCCAATTCCTACCAACTCCATCTTGGTAACAAGTCTTCCTGTCTCACTGTGGTCTTTGGGCTTGCTCTTCTGACCTTTCTTCTCTTCTCTTCCAACACAGAATTCAGGTTTCTTTTCCTTCCTTCCTTCCTTCCTTCCTTCCTTCCTTCCTTCCTTCCTTCCTTCTTCTTTCTTTCCAGCCCAGATGCCTATACCAAAGTCTATCTAACTTTCCAAAGTTTATGTTCTATCAGCTGTGCGCCCTGTTTTCAGCATTAGTGATAGGGAACTAGGGAGTAGGTAGGTGAACAAGGCTGAGGGTAAAGAGGGGAATGATTTCCTGAGAAGCTTCCTCACTCTCAAGCTGGGAGATCTGGGTGGCCTCACCACAAAGTTGGAGTCACAGATTGGAGTTTGAAAGTGAAAAAGCAAAAAAGCATAGAATCTTCCCACTCCCTCATTTTTCTTGAAACAGTGATGGTGTCAATGGCTACCTGTCCCCAGTTCAGGAAAAGCCTTTTGATGGGACATCCCTGGCAACCCATCATGTCTGCACGAAGCCCACACTGGGTGGCCATGATGGGCCCAACAAGACTTTTGTAACAACAGCACCAAGTGAGTCAGTCCATCATCACTTCTTGATTGCAGTGTCTTTGGTTTTGCTTTCTAATTGAATAGACTGACTTGTCACCTCTGCAATCTCACTACTGTCCTTTATTGTAAAATAATTCTTCATTAATAGGTAACAATGTGATATCATTGCCAACATCATCATAGCCTGCCTGAGAAAACTTACTCTATCTCCTGGAGGTCCCATTGGTCCCGGTGGGCCAGGTAATCCTGGGGTTCCCTACACAAAAGAAAACAAACAAGTGAAATGCTATAATATACTTCCTATATGGGAAAACATACTTTTTGTTCTTCAAAATGCTTGAAAAAAATTCAGGGGGCTCTGAAAAGAAGCAGAAAACCAGGACCAAGCCCAGTGCCAGCCATATAGTGGATGATCATCAGTATGCCCACACTTGAATTGAACAGCACAAATTTGACAACTAAAACTAGGGTGTGAAATGGAAATAATGCAATGCACATAGCCTGGCTTCTGCTTTGCTGCCTCCTCTGGGTTCACCTTTTGAGGCACTACAAGGGCAACTTTTCAAACAGCACCTGACAAGTAAAAAAAGAGGTAGCTTCAAGAACAACTCACGGTCCGGCCGGGAAGTCCTGGCTCTCCAGCATCACCTTTCATCCCTTGGCGACCCTACAGCAGCAATGGGAAAACAGTCTTCAGGCATTTTACAGAGATGAAGTGAAAAGGGGAGACAGGAGTCACTTCTGAAATCTCCATCACTTCATAAATAAAATGTAAACACATTTGGAAGGTAGACAAATAAATCATTTTTCGGATTGATGCTCACTTTTTAAGCTATAAATGCTGTGTTCTGATTTCCATTTGTAATATTAAAGGATAATTTTATATAATTATGGGACAATATACCTACTTTAAATGAACATAGTTTAACATAAGGTATTTTCATAGGAATAAAATTTGAAGGGAGAAAAACTATTTTTTATTTAATATATTTAATTAGTTGTTAATTTTAATAGATATTCAATGAAGTGTTATAATTTTGGTCTTTATAACTACATGCTAGAAAACACTTGTCATAAAGGCAAAGTAGAATTAATTAAAACTGAAATATTTAATTTAATAATAGTAGTAAGAAAGGTAAAAGCCCCAAAAGTCCCTTTTGGACACAAGAAGCTAAAAGTAGATTCAGGCAACCCTTTTGAGTGAGAAAGCCCTATTCCTCCACATGTCTCATTTCCAGCTTTATCTGATATCAATTATGTTTCCTCTAAGTGCCAAGAAAATGTATCTGTCCTATATTAAGGCATCTTAAAAGGGAGTTTAGACTTGAATTTAAAACTATGCAGTTATCATATTCTTATTCATATGCTGTATTCTTTTGTTTATTTTAAGGTATAGAAAAAAATGTTAGTAGCTAAATAAAATATGAGTCTTAAAAGGTAAAAACACCTTTTATAACTTCAGATGAGCTTTTGGAACAAAAGGTAAACATTTCATTAAAAAGTTTTTTAAGGGGCGCCTGGGTGGCTCAGTTGGTTGAGCGTCCGACTTCAGCCAGGTCATGATCTCGCGGTCCGTGAGTTCGAGCCCCACGTCGGTCTCTGGGCTGATGGCTCAGAGCCTGGAGCCTACTTCCGATTCTGTCTCCCTCTCTCTCTGCCCCTCCCCCGTTCATGCTCTGTCTCTCTCTATCTCAAAAATAAATAAACGTTAAAAAAAAAAATTAAAAAAAAAAAAAGTTTTTTAAAGAAGTAGTGACCTAGATAGACAATGCAAGCTTGCCTTGAGGTCATAAATGTTAGCAAAGGGTTGCCACACACTGAAAGTAATTTCAAAGCCTTCAGGATGTTGAAGTATATACGCATTACTTAATCATTTTTCAAGGTCAAATTAGTAGCAATAATTTTATCTACACATTTAAATATTATTACATGCACTATTTGCATATCTGAAATCATAATCATAGGAAGTTATCTCAATGGCCGACCTTGTTGAGTTCTCAGGAAACATTTGAGTTTGGCAAAATACAGTAAAAAATATTCTAGTTCAACTTAATGTTAATCTACCGTCCTCACTGAAATACAGAAAGCCTTTGTGCTTACTTGTTCTCCTGGAATGGAGAGTCCGTTGGGTCCCTGGGGGCCTGGGGGACCCTGGGGGCCTGGAGGACCTGTATCTCCACGAGGGCCAGGGGGCCCCTAAAGCATACAAGAGAGAAACAATCACAAAGTCACATAATGACCTTCCAGTGCTAACATCCAATCAGAAGTCTGTCGGTGTGTCTTAAGACATCAGTCATATAATGTTTGCAAACATTTTCGAAATCTACACACCTATAAAAGCATTTATTAATGCCATTCCTTTCTTCCCTTTACTATTCATTAAAGAACAATTCAAGTGCAATAAATTCATAAGAGCACTTATATTTCCAAAAGTCCCATTAGAAGCAGATTTGTAAAAGAGGTAAAACACACTGGATATGATATATTCATAAATTTATACTCAAGAATTCATATGAGATCAAACCTTGAATTTCAGTGGATTTTCTTAGTTTAGGCTGGTCCTGCTTTCTCTTAGACTTGGCCTTATTTCTGGAACTAATGTGTATATAAAACAAGCAAGGAAAGAACAGATATCCACTAAGAAGATGCTCTATGCTGGAGCTTCTTTGCAACATGCCCAGGTAGAAAAGGCACAAACTCGGAGTCAGGGAACTGGGTTATCATCCCAGCCTCACCCTTTCCTAACTGGGTTAGCTTATCATTAATAATATCATGACTAAAAGCACACATCATCTTCATAATATATTGCCCTAATAATCTTGAGTTATCTTATGGAAGACAAGTATGGACCTGGTAGAAAAGGGCCGGTGACCCCCGACTGAACATATACATGGCTGCTCAGCTCTTTCTCTGAGACAGGGTGAAAAAAAGCCGCAGAACTTCTCCCAACTTCCTCCAACTTTCTGGTGGGGCTCTGCTCCCTGTGGGTCTCCCAATGATTGGATTACCTGCTCTATTTCTCCATGTTGTAGCAGAACCCTTAGGTTCTTCTGCAGATTTCCTATGTGTAATTCCTATAACAGTGAGATGCCTTGGACATTTCTTTCTCTGGCTAGTCTAATCCATCATCTTGACATCCAGAGACAAGACTGAGGTAATTATATTACCTAAGGCACACTAAACTTGAACTAACTTGCTCAAGGTCACATATCCCCTTAGTGGAAATTTTAACAATCAGACTTCAACATATACACGAAAACTTAAATGCACCATAAAATATACTTACAACTGCCCCACTGATACCTCTTTCACCTCTGGGACCTTTAGCACCAGGTCCTCCCTAAAATACATAGTAAGAACACATTTTAGGGTAAATATAAGGAAAGTAGGGAGAAGCTGATATACAGAAATTACTTCAAGAAGCAGCATTCTCCAGGCAATTGATACTCCTATGGTTACTTACAAATATTGAAGTGAATTTAACATATCATACAAATACGTGGGGAAAGAGAATTTCATAACTTTGTACATTTTAAGTGTCTCACTTTTACATTCTGAACTTTTCTTAATCGTTAGCAAATTTTGAAATTTATTTGAAAATTTGAAGCTTACTAGAAAAAACAAGCATTACTTAAATACAGCAAGGAGAAGATTCTGTTTGGAGTTATATGAGTGCACATTCTTCAGTGAAAATAATATGCAAAGAGAAGAATATCTTGAATCTTTCAGAATCTCAGAACATGTAGTTTAGTAACTGGAAATCAGAGTTCACTGAACAAAGAGGAAATAAATATGATAATGACATCCAATAATGCTACCTTATTAAAAAATCCTTACTTCTCAAAAACATCTACGTTACATCAGGATATAGTTTTATGATTACAGATATAAATCAGGTAAGTCACTGTTAATAAAAAAAATAAATTAATAAATGGTCAATAATTCCAGTGACATTTTATTCTGTATGAGAGAAGCTGGTTTGTAATTAACCTAAAATCAATCTACACTATTTGCTCTGACCTAAGTACAATAAAATTTGTTGTTCTGAGAATCTCTGAGCGATTCCTACGTTAATTAACCATTTTCTTAAAAGAGACCACTAAAGCTTAGAGGTATCACTTCCATTCCACAAAACCAGCCCAGGTCACATGCTGGATTAACTGAATCAAGGGGTTCCACATTGATTAGTGAAATCTATCACTGTAATCTTCAGTGTTGTGCCCCTCCCCCACAAATAGACCTGGTCATAGACTTTTTTACCCAAGTTATTCCAAACCCCAATACTTTCACCCAGAGTTTATGGTATCATCACATATGTAAATTTCCCTACTTATTGTCATGATGTATCTGCTACATAAGGTATACATATCCTGGGTTCCAAACAAGGTGTTCAGCCTCTCATCCATGGCTCCATAGCATACATACAAGAAGCTTTTGGGAAATGTTAAGAAATTTTCAAAATCATGGGATTACAGATGGAAACCCAGATTCTCATCTCTAAGGGGATAGCTCTTGAATACTAGCCAATCATTCATTCCTGCATGACTAGACAAAATGTGTTCAATGTGTTCAAACTTTCTTCTTGATTTATTCCATTTCAGATCTCGAAACATACCACAAAAAAATGGCCTGTCCCAGAAAAGACAGATGGCTGGAAGCATTTTATGCACTACATACTGGCAAAAAGATGATCACTCCAAAGATTTAAGAGGAAGGCTAGAAGGACTATTGCAGTTTCCTTACCGCAGGGCCTGGTGGACCTGGAGGTCCAACACTGTCCTGTGTACATGTACAAGCATTGGGAAGAGCAGGGCATTTTGCTTCATCTCTCTGAAATTTTGAAAAAGAATATTCACCTATGAATTGAAAGTGAAATGTCTTCCAATCCTCCACCCCCATTTGTCTTACATACACAAGGAAATCCGGTTCTCAAGTTGAAGAAATAATTTGTATTTATCAGTAAAAATAGTCTTATGTTGAATCTTGCTTTGGTCTTTTATGTCTTTACGTTTTACTTTAGGAAACCTTATATAACGAAGAAATGCTTATAAAACCACCACATAGTCCACTGGTAATTTAATGTGGTTTTCTCTAATCCAGTATTAGAGAAATGCTGAGTATCTCAGATATCAATGCCCATTTTGTTCAGAGTAAGATCTAAAATCCTTTCCATGGCCTAGAAGGCCTTACACATTCTGCAAACCAGCGTCACCTTGCCCATCTCATTGCCTACCACTGCCCTTCCCGTTCACTTTACTCCAGCCCCACTGATCTACTTAATATTTCTCAGATATTTAGGGCACTTTGTGGTCTTAGGACCTTTGCATGTGCAGTCTCCCCGATTGGAATGCAGTCCCCGTCATCTACATTGTACACTCCCTTACTTCACCAGGTCTCTGCTTAAACCTCACCTCATCACTGAGGGCTGATAGTGCTCACCTGACTCTCTATCCCTTCACCATGATTTGTTTTTTCATCATAAGACTTTCTACTTTGTAATGTAGCATGTATCTATTTGTTAATTCTTTCTCTCTCCTTTCCTTCCACTAGAATATTCACTTTCACTGCTGTAATCCACGCACATAAAATTGTGCCTGGCTTATAATAAATAGGTGCTCAATAAGCATTTGTGGAATAAATAACACACGTTGATCCTGTGGATGTATGTAGCTCACTGCTTGCCAAAAGCATCCACTCCATCATCATATTCAACTTTGTAGACACAATGAGGGAAAACCATCATCTCATAAAGTAATATGGTTATGTCTACCCTAAGCCTTAGATGTCCACAAAGGTGATATTTTTTATTCTGTAAAATGCTGATATTTTACAAGCAATAGGAGGGCTTTGTAATTAGTAGATATATCAAACGCCCTGATCCAGCGGACTTTTCTAACTACGCATAACCACCCTGGGTGTTAGGGAGAATTTCAGATGTGGTCTTGTGTATTCCTGGATTTTAAAGGAGAAGGTCACTGGCCTCAGCTGTGGTAGCTGATGAGCATGCACATCGTGCACATCCCTTGGCTCCGTCTTGGAGATTCAGTTGCTGAGTGCTACTTCCTCTCCCAGACCATCTGCATCCGCATCCCTTATTCCAGGAGGGCTTTTAAGACCACGACAACGGTTCCATTCCATCTTACTTACCCTAGAGGGAATATCACAGCATCTGTCTCTACTGGTCCACACCGGACTGCATACAATATCAAAACTCTGAATTTGGAACTGCAAACAACCAACAGAAACATCGGCTAAAGATGCGTGAAAAACATTTCATATTAACAACTCCACATTTTAACCTTTGCCAATTTCTCACAAACACTCTCTCAAGAGTGCAAACCCTTGAGGGCAATGTGATCCTTACTTCATACGGGAAGAACATAAAAACCTATGCCTAAGAGAAGGAGATGTTAAAACAAAATGCATATGTGAAATTCCCACATCTGATTCACTTCCCCGGCTAAAATAAAATGCTTGATTGAGTTTTGTTTTTTTTAAGAAAACATTAATTTCTTTAATTAAGAATTAGGAATGTATTTAATTAAGAATTGGAAGACTACACCCATTTAAATCAACTTTTAAAAGTCCACTCTTGTAGAAAAATAACATTAAAAATAACATTCTTCATTTATTCTAAAATTGATGTTTTCTTTTCATAAATTCTTACCTGGGACTGACTAATAACTTTGCTGATTCAGTTTAATTACTTCAACATAGCATATACTTTCTATTTTTCCACATTTAAAAAATAAAGTTATTTTGATAAAAAGGAAAAGGCTGCTTAGATGTAGCCATCCTTTTATAAACCTGTTATAATTGTTCTATTTAAAGAAAAAGACAATATTCAATAAAAAGTCTATGTATAAACTTGAGTCACTGTTGTACATCTGAAAGTAATATAACATTATGTGTCGCCTATATTTTAATTTAAAAAAAATAAAAAGGTGCATGCTAAGTGCTTGATAAATCTTAGTTATCATTATTACCATCGTTATTGATTTATAAGATTAGGCATATTAAGTATTCTATTAATCCTAAAAAATGTTTAAATTTAATTAAATTAAAAGTCCAGATGTTTATCACAATATATTAAGTTTGCACTAATGGTTTCTACATTTCAGAATAAAAATTTCACTTGTGAATCTAAGAGAACAAAATCCTGTGTGTGGAAGAAAGCTAAATTAATAAATTTAATATTTATAAGTAAATTTTTTTAAAAAGCCAAAAATGTTGACCTTGCTTTTATTTATTTTTTTAGACCAGAGAGGGGCAGAGAGAGGGAGAGCGAATCTTAAGCAGGTTCCACGCTCAGCACAGAGCCTGACTCAGGGCTTGATCCCATGACCCTGAGATCATGACCTGAGCCAAAATCAAGAGTTGGACACTTAACCAACTGAGCCACCCAGGTGCCCCTAACCTTGCTTATGGATCAATATTATTATTGACTGACATTTAATATCAACTTAATTAGCCTGATACAGTGAAAACTCTAGATTTAAATTTTTACTAATAGACAGCATTATAAATATGGTTGGCATGCTCCCGCCTCAAACTTGAGCCAGTGCAAATTGTGAGTAATGCAGTCAGCTGGCCGCCCTCCTACACTGATCTTCCTTCTGAGACAGACAGATGATGACTCTTCTCAGAGGGAGCACAGGCTCTATGACAGTCACTGCTTGTGTCTGTGTTATCAAGCTACAAATGCTTAATGTCTTGATTGCAGAAATTTGTATTAACAATTGCTATCTTTGAAGAACAAAAAATGAGTTATTTTAGATTTCACTGATTATCCTGGCAACTATTTGTGTTCTACTCTCCAATTTGATACTGTTTCAAGATGACTACATGATGTTCTCTGGTGTCTTGACATCTTATTTTGTTTCTAGCAGTAAACCACATTATTATGTTCTGTCAGTAGTATATTTCCTCAATGTAACTTTTTCGATGTTTCAATCTGACCAAGGAATTTGACAATTTAAAACCCACTGAGAAAACAAAAACAAAAACAACCCACTGATTATTTTTAAAATGTTATTTCAATCTTAATGAAAAGTACCTAGAAAAATAAAAATGTGTGACTTACTGTAGCTGATTTCCTCTCCCCTTTAAGAAGTTTTCCAAGAATTTCATAGCCATCAGTTGTGATATTTCCAGCTTCCTTGATGTCTTTTTCTATAATTTCATAGCAGTCGATGTAAATCTTAACACTTTTTGAGGTCACTACAATATGAACCTAAAAAGATCATTTGTTTCCATTATAAAGTTTCTACCCCAAAAAACTTGGGTGATTTCTGCATATTTCAGATCACAGGTTGACAAATATGTTCTTTATATTATTGTTATCCCAAATCAAGTCTTGGACTAAAATCCCAATAGTCAGATTACAATGTCAACGTCATTTATTAAAAACATCAAATTAAATGAGCCTTCATCCACATATACATGCATAATTGCCTATTTTCCCATATGTACTCTTTCTGAGATGACCAGAGATAATGTAGTAGATGAGATGATCCCATTAACTATAAAGAACTATTCAAATACAAGTTAATAAATTATTAATGTATTGCTATACTCAGTAAACAGGATCCTCAAATGTCTTCCATTGATTTTGCTAAATTCAATTTTTAATTTGTTATTCCCTAATCTCAGCCAAAAAGAACTTGCATACCATATAGACATTTAACATAGTAAAGAATTAGCCCACGTCTTCTACAGAGATTCGGTTCTGGAAATTGATAGATATAAGATTCAATTTCCTTTTAAGGAAAGAATCTTATGTTGATTTACTTCTTTTTTTTTTTTTTTTAATTTTTTTTTTAAATTTATTTTTGGACAGAGAGAGACAGAGCATGAACGGGGGAGGGGCAGAGAGAGAGGGAGGCACAGAATCGGAAACAGGCTCCAGGCTCCGAGCCATCAGCCCAGAGCCTGACGCGGGGCTCGAACTCACGGACCGCGAGATCGTGACCTGGCTGAAGTCGGACGCTTAACCGACTGCGCCACCCAGGCGCCCCTGTTGATTTACTTCTTATCTGATATTCAGGACACTCAGAATTTAAATCTATTAGTGCAGATAATTAATAAAACATTTGTATTTCAACAGTGTAAAGAATGGCTGCAGGTAATCTTTGAGTTTATAGTTATACTCATAGTTTCCACTTATCACAGCACAAATACTCAAGTAAGCACTCGATAATTACTTTGAAAAGTTTGGCTCCAAGTTAAAAGGAAAAGAAATTCCCTTAAGTTCTTTGAGTCAGTAAGCATAAGGACAATCTCTGGCAATGTTTTTAAATAGTGAATATTTTTCCCACATAGAATCACCACCAAAACATTAATTTAGTGCATCTGTTAAGTTCTAAGTGTGAACTGCATATTGATTGCTTTTATATAAAAGTGATACATAGCTTACTAACAATTAACTTTAAATGTCCCCAGAACAATCATCTAATATTGAATTCAAGAAGAAGACCATATAAGCATTCCCAAGATATTTATTATCTAATAAGAACTAAAACTTATTTTTGGCTCTTCTATGAACAATCTCAGAGGCAAAAATTCACAAAATATTTTGAAAAAACCATAGTACCCCCAAAATTATTTCAAAATCAAAACTTTTAATTTGTAACAAAATTATTCCAATAAAGAAGAGGCATTACATAAAAACTAAGAACACAAATGCCTCTCCATAAAAGCAAGCAAAGAAAGAAATGTCAAAAAAATTATCTTGATTTGTAATTAATGACTGTCATTATAGACCTCTGCACAAAATACTGCTTTTTTTTTTTTAAGTAGAATGAAGTATTTGATGAGGGTTGGAAATTTAAACATAATAGTGTTTAAGTGGTTATCAGTTGGTTCATAAATTTCTAATATCTTCAGTGGTATGGAAGGAAAAATAAAATAGTTCTTTTTAGCAACTACTGAAATGTAAGTTTAATAGGTGTATTAATGAGCCAAAAAAGTTCATAAGAACTTGGCCAAATTCAACATCTATTATCAGATAAGGAGCAGTTGAAGCTAATAATATTTGTCAAGCTAGAATTTTCTTTCCCAGTGAGGCATTTATTTTACTGTACTTCATAATGGCAGTAGATATGCCATTATACTCAGAGATCTTTGTTTTTCCTTCATTGTTGTTTTGCTTCTCATCAATGTGTACATTGAAGTGACTTTGAGCTTCATGAGGAGAGTCCCTTGCTATCCTTTGCAAGAATGATTCATCAATAAGAAAAAACATTCTGGAAAGAAACCAAGACTCTCAGGAAGAGAATTTGCAAAAAATCTAGCTAAACTACTCAAGTACGGGAAAGTTCAATTTTTACTTGAGAATCAGACTGAACTGGAAATATTTGTCTCCTATGCACGAGAACTAATTTTCTGAGTGCCTTACTGTTGCACAAGTGCTATTCCTCCTATTAACTCAATCCAATGAATGACGGAATACCATTAAAAAGCCCACTCTAACCTAGATGGCTCTTTTCATTTCTAATGCTCCCAACTGTAGTACTTATTTGTCAATTAATCGTCCTTTAGAAATTTGATAGAACTTGCGTATTATCCTCTAATGTTGACATACAAAAAATTTTAATGAAGATCAACAAGAATAGACAATCCCCTAAGAATGCATCTTAGAACTTTTAATAATATTTTTTAGAGAATTCATAATGTGTTCATGTAAGATAAATATTTCTCATAAATATATTAATTACTTTAGTAAATAATCATAACTTTCGGACTAGCATGCTTGTAACTCTTTGGTAAACAAGCAGAAGCAGCTTACTGGGCTCTATAAAAGAATTATTTTTATCAATTAAAATACTATCCACAAAAATTAAGCTTTTGAAATGAGATGACATACAGGTTCACAATAAAATGGTAGGTAGAAAAAATAGGCATACAAAACTATACCTACTACATGATTCAAATTTTGAAGATATTAGCATTGAAAACATATCAGCATGTTAGTAGTAATTATCTCCTTGTTAGTAGAATTACTGTTTTATTTAAAATTTTTTAAATATTTATTCATTTTTGAGAGACAGAGAGACAGAGTGTGAGCAGGGGAGGGGCAGAGAGGGAAACACAGCATCTGAAGCAGTCTCCAGGCTCTGAGCTGTCAGCACAGAGCCCAATGAGATCATGACCTGAGCCAAAGTCGGGCGCTTAACTGACTGAACCACCCAGGTGCCCCTTACTGTTTTATTTTAAATATTCTCAAATTAATCAAATTCTTTAAAAGAAGATTTTGGTTTTAAAAGACATAGCTATGCTTCTAGCAATTTAACATGACCTTTTAATAAATAATAAATTAGTTTGAATTTTTAAATCATATCCTTTTTCTATAAATAATCAGATATTTTATGTTTTTACCTTGTGAAAACTGCCATAAAATAATGTCTTCACCTCATCTGTGTCAAATATAACAGTTTGCACTTCACCTCTTGCATCCTTGTTAAAGAAGGATAATGTCTTGCTAGAAGCTGTAACCAACACATAATTGTTATTAAATCACATGCATGGTATACTTTATGTGGAAAATATTAACTAATATTAACTAATTTAACATTAGTTAAAATATTAACTAATGATTCTTGTTGGAGAGATTTCTAAAATATTCAATAATTTCAGTTGAGATTAAATAAAATTAGAATATTTATCAATACGTTGTATTTTTAAACATAAAATCATGTATCAAGTAATTATATATATTCCGTAGGTTTTTAAAGAAAAGGAAAGAGAATTCATAATCAAAAGTAGTATGCATGTGCCTTAAAATAAGATAAAAATCCTTACGATCTGCAATTACTCCAACTTGTGGTTTATAATCTCTATCTGTGATTTGCCAAATTGCAAAAGGGTCACTGGGAGTTTCTGGGAGAAGTCTGAACAATAGTATAATTGTATATGAAGAAGGAAGTCCATTTGGGTGTAGATCTCTGTTGGATAAAACATAACTGATTAGTTAATTAACAAAGATTTCTCACCAGAAATAGAGAATATTTTAAATCTTTGTACAATAAACTCATTACCAGCAGTATTAGAAGCTAGTCATAATAATCTGGCTACATATTAGAAAAGGAAAAATTTAGGAAACACATCAAAAGAGCAAACACTAAAGATCTATTATGTAAGTAGTGAATAGATTATTTACAATCGGCTAAATTTGCAAAAGTCTGGGAAATTGCCCAATGGTCTTTTATCCTACCGTTAATAACTGTTAATATCCTACTGTTAATTGTTTCTAGACACAAATATGATTATAAAATTACATAATGATTTTAGAGTGATAGACACTGTATCTATGGATGTAATTTTAAGAAAATGAATCTTACTAAATATGCTTAATTTCCAATGTCAGGGGAATGAGATCATGAGTAATACAGCTTAAGGTTTTAATTTCTCCTTGCCTATTTCTGATAGTTTTTACACTTCCAAATTCCTCCCTTGAAATCAAATAAATCACATAATCTCCAGAAGCTCACATGTTCCCAAAAATAAAACCAGTAATAAACGTTAAGCCCATGTACATGTGCAAACGTTTAGTGATGATAAAGGATGTGATCCAATTAAAAGGAAATGCTTCTTGGCTCTAAAGCCATTAGACAAAAAATGTGGTCCCATGTGCTCTTCCAGAGTTGAGTCAGTCATTGTTCCGGGGGAATCTCTGAAGCAGGATTGATGGTTTTCTGTGTGAGACCATTTAATAATACTTTCTTCCTGAAGGTAGCGAAAAGGCTTTAATTATCAACTCTCGGACAGAAAAGAAGCTGTTCCTCCACAAATTTTGACAGAGGGCACAGAACGTCTCTGAAGGTTTCATGTCCTAGTACCACACCACTGGTACTTCTGGAACACAATGCCGCCCTGCTTCTTAAAACGTATGTTCTCAGCATGCTGACATGATGCCTTTCATATGTGCAAAAACCTGCTATCTTCATAATATTCCATGTTAAAAATAATATCTTCTCCATATTAATTCATCTCTCACCCGGTGCATGTTTCTCCATTAGTTAATGAGTGCTTATGAAAAAAGTGTAATTGCATTCATGCTTCTGTCTTTCAGCCACAGTTCTGACTCTTGAGAACACAGTAGGCTGTCACAAATTAAATGTAGGAATCATACCTTGTGGTGACTGAAGTTAAACACCGGGTATTAAGATTCACTGACAAACCTAAAACTGTGAACCATCATGGTTAACCATAAAAGAGTTAGGAACTTACAGTGTGGTCAGACTACAACAATATGATCTGTGCTTTCTTCAAAGAAATTAGCTTTGATTTTATTCTGAATTTTCCATCAGCTTTCCCAGAGCATTTCAAATTTCAGACATCATTTTCTGACCCTGTCCTAAGTTTCTAAAGGCTTTATTTCTTCTTGTTCTTTTCTTCCCATAAGCTGCCAAACACATATTAAAGTGTTTTAATTCTAATGAATAAAAAATACATATTTTAGTTATGATTCCCAGGTGCAAACTTTCATGAAGTAAAATAACAACAGCTAGAGCTACCCAACAGATTGCCAGAGCATTGGCCAATAAAAACTAACCGCTGCCTGTCTGATCTTGGACAAGCAAAAGTGCCACAATACTTCATCTTCTGGAGATCTGAAACATTAAAAAGAATGCCGGCTCTCATTCGGCATTTATTCCATTCAGTCCCTCTGCACCACAGGAAGAAATGTTCAAAATAATTAGTTGCCTTCCTGCTTAAACAGCCTCGCTTAGAAGAAGCGTTAAATCTACAATCCTAGCCTTAAATCCTAAAAGGTCCATTATCCATAATATTTCAGAACCAGGATGAGATTCTTGGGTCTGAGAATAGTAAGGCTGGAGTCTTAGTCTCCTGTGTGACCCGATGGGGAAGACACTTAAACCGACTGTATTTAAGGAAACTAAGCTAAGTCATCCATGAGAGACTTCTGACAATTCTAAAGTTTCTAGATTTTAAGAAGTCAGCAAAAATTCTAAGAACTGCAAAAAAGTGTCAGGCTCATGATAAGAGAAAGAAACTCCTCGTCACACTTACGCTGTAGGCTGATTCACAAACGCATTCTTCTGAAGTTTGTATGCTGAGTAGCTGGGGAAAGAACCAGACTCCAAAGAGACTCCTGGTACGGAAGCAAAATTCTTTTCTGTCAGGTTGTATGCTTCAAGCATCTTAAAACCTTTACACCAGAAAAGAAAAGATCAAAATTAGGTCCTTTTAATTATTTTGTTGCTTAAATCTGGAAATAAGTTAGTCCAAAGGTATAAATGCTTACCGGGTGAGGTGTAGCCGTCCAAATAAATGAGAGGACAACCTGCAACATACAGTGTTCTCTGAGTTCGATTCAGCCACATGATACACAAACATTATACACGCGCACGAAGCAGCTATGTACATATACCAAGTCATGGGAGTGTTCGTTCATTTACAAAAATAACATCCATCTAGCCCTTTATAAGTGATTTCTTGTAGACTTCCTTTGTGTAGGAGAAATTATAGTGCTAACTGGTATAATCAATGTTTTCTGAAAATCCTCCAGTCCTAGTGGGAATTTTACAGTATTCTTACAAATAGCAAAAACAGAATTGAAGGGGGAAATTTTCAGATGTTTTTCAATAGATTAAAGAACTCTTCTCCCCGTGGATTTTAGATTTAAGCAAAGGCAGAAGTTTGTCCCTATTCAGCTGTCTGCCAACCCCTCCCACCCCCCAAGCCCCATGTCAGCTATTGGACGTCACACAGCGGTGACAAGCGTGTGACAGTTTTCACCCCGGGCCCCCAGAGCCAGGGATCCTAGAGGGTGGCTTTCAGGACCCCAGAACCGCAAGGGAGGCAATGGTACCTCCAGACCCACTACCCCCCTCCCCTGCACAATTCCATTCTGAGCTTTGGCATGAGTTCTGAGAGTAAACCCCAGATTATTGTTCACTGCTGCCACCTCTAAGCACATCTCTGAGTTTTTAGTAATGTGTGAGAAGGCAAGATATAACACCTGTGAAGCGTAGCCCTCCCTAGGACCAGGGGTCTAATACTAGCCACATAAGTGTCTCCATAACACCCCAAGAATCGGTGCTTACAGGTGGGAAAGAGGAGAAATTGACTTAAATAATTGATCTTTGGTCCTTCGCTGTATTTGAAAAGCTCCAAGTTCATTGAAGTCTTGGCAAAAACAAGAAAAATCTACACCCAAAAAACCAAAAGAGGACCAAGTGAATTTCTATGGAGTGCACACGCAAAAGTCAGTGTTTTCCTTGCTCCCTTGAAGCACGGATGTTGACAGAACAAATACCAATTGATTACTAATAGGGAAAACCTTCATCTCACAGAAATGTTTCTATAAATGCATTTCTAAGCTGAAGATTAATTTACTCAAACGTCACAGCATTGGGACGGTGGGAAAAGGATATGTTAAAACACTTCATTTCCATACAAGGAATATTACATCCTCAAGGCTAAAAGCGGACCTCTGACAAACACACATTTAGCATGATCTCAATAGGAACAATGATTCATCAGGTTCCCAAGTGATTTCCCCGAATCTATTTACTCACGGACCTGATCCCATACAGGACAGGCCATTGTCTACTAAGTTGTTTTCTTCCAAAACAGGTGAGATTGTGGATCCATCTGGACCATGACTTACTTGAAGTGGCAGTCTCACAGACAAACGTGATAAGGTTGTCCTCAATCTTCTCAAAAGATTCAAAGTCATCCACAATGAACACGTGCCGTTCACTCGGTTTGCTGGCAATGTTAGCGAGCTCATTGTAGTCAACGTCAGCCACACCGACTACAAAGACACTGAACCCTGCAGAGCAGTGTTTATGGAGTGAATTACATGTCCCCTTTTCCATACTTTATTCAGCAGTTCAAAATAAAACCTTTTCAGAAATGACACTGCATTTTTCTCAGTATATGCAGTAAGTCCTTTTAATGGACATAAACTCTCTTGGACTTTTCCAGGCCTTCCTGTTTTCTGGCTTAGAAAACTCAATTATTTGGGTTTCCTAAAATAAAATCCTAACAATTAAAAGGCGCACATCTTAACAGCAGAAAGACTTGATGTGGTGCACATTTCCTTCCAGAGATCCATAGTCCTAACAGACCCATGCATTCGACAGCTCTCTTAGGCACCATTAACACTTTAAGCTTACGTAATTCAGAAACCAAGAATGGGCTCATTTTAAACTTTGAGTTCTTGAAACTGATTTTCTCAACAACTCAGGCTCAAAGGCAGCACTTTGGCCACTCTTGAAATGGAATCTATAATTCCCAGTGGAAATAAACTTTCATTTATTTAGGATAACACACATAAACAAAGACTTCACTCCAAAAGCTTAGTTTGAAAGTAGAAAAAAGTAGACTATATAAGAAATTAGTTCTCTAATGAGATATAAATAAGGTAACTTGAGCAAGCATGCATCACCCCAAACTTAAATCAACCAAAAGCCCAAAATATGTAGATATCTGTTCAAAGTGCATGACATTGCACTCATGCAATGAGTGGGTGGCTTAGTCAGTTAAGCGTTCGACTCTTTATTTAGGCTCAGGTCATAATCTCACAGTTGTGGGTTTGAGTCCTATGTCAGGCTCTGCACTGACAGTGTGGAACCTGCTTGGGATTCTGTCTCTCCCTCTCTCTCTGCTCCTCCCCCACGCTCGCTTGCTCTCTCTCAAATAAATAAGCTTAAAAAAATAAAGGCAATAACTTATTTAAAAAGAAAAGTCAGTACAAAGAACAATCTGTATTGAAAGAAGACAGTATGACTTAGTACTAATCATGACTCATGATTTTAGCCAAAGAATTATGTATGTGTCGATGAAAAATTCCATATAACAAAGTACTTTCTAAATTTACTACAGTCAATCATACACAAAGTAGAATTCTCTCTAAAATATGTTAACCTTGGACTCTACCTGGGAGTTGGGATTTGGGGGTGTAGAGGGCATTAACGCAAGTGCTGGTGAGACCTAATTTCATCTCTAGTAATCCTAAATAATGAATCCAAATCCGTGTTGCCAGGAGGCTCTCAGGATATTTGATTGTCAAGGTCCACTTCAAAGATATCTTCCTCTTCCTCCCTTCAGCAATCTGCGTTGGGTTTGTATCTGCAAGGATGTGCTAAAGCTAAAGGCTTCCCTATGTTTCTCCTGGCACAGGGAACCGGCATCAAAATTCACTTCTGCTGTGGTAGGAAGTCTGCTCTGGGACCATACCATTACTGCATTCTGTAGCCTTCTAGCCATGATGGGGAAATTAGGTTTGCTCTTTTACATACCCCGAGTCACATCTTACACAAAGATATATATATATACACACCATGTCATTTCTGAGCACTTACTAAACCATCCACAAATTAAATATAAACTAACATTTCAAGGGTATGGACTCCAGAGTAAAACAGGAAAAATAAAGTAAAATCAGCAGTTTCATCTTTTGCAATCATTCCCGGAAACATGTAAAACTGTTAAGATAATGAGTGCGCTCACTGGACATCAAATTCATGCCTGTGCTTACCTGACTGCTGGATGACCAAAGCTGCCTTCTTGACCTCATCCTGTGACCGACCATCTGTGACCACAACCAGCACCTTGGGGACATTCTTCCTCATGCCGCTCTCCCAGGTCAAGACCTTCTCCTTGATAAACGTGAGAGCTTTGCCTATAGAGTGTTGCAGGGAACATTGTACTGTCACCTCAGCGAAAACTATCCAAATGCCAATAGACACACTCAACTGAGAAGAATCTGAATATCAGAATGTGGTAGTACACTCAGTTCTACCACTCCAACTGCTTTGGAGCGTGAAGGTCCACGTTCACAGTTGATTAACTGTACCTGTTCTTGTGTTTCCTCCTCTGTACCTAATATTCTGGAGGGCCCCAAGGGCTTGGGCCTTGTCATTGTACGTGTTCAACTTGAACTCAGACTTGACCTCGTCACTGTACTGCACAAATGAGACCTGAAAGGGAATGTAGTTGGTGGTGAGGTTAAGGCACCTCATTCTATAGTTCAATTTTCCAGTGGCTCCTCCTGCTGTTGAATGGGGAAAATAAATATCCTAGATTTGACAGACTATTATAAGCTCTTTATAGCTAATACTATAACACTGACTACTATTGTCTCATTAAATTTACTAATTTCTAATCTTCAACGAAACCACCAATAATTGATATTAACATTGTAAATAGGCTGTATTCATATAGTATTCACATCCTTTCTCTAGGATGTAGGAAGAGATGGGCAAGGCTAGGGAAGAGTGAGGTCCCAGGATTAGAAATGAGAACACACCATCTTGAACTCAAATGTTGGCTAAGCAATTTGGTCCTTAGCCAACTGCTTTTTCTCACTAACTGCATTCATTCTTCATCGTAAGATTAAAATGTTGCATGTGTGCTAATAATCAGCACTCACCACAAACTTAGTGTAATTTACTTGACAGAGTACAGGCTTTGTAGTCAGAATTCAATGGGCTCAAATCCTAGCTCTGCCTCTTAGTAGCTGTGTGACATAGGGGAAGTTCTGCACCTCTCTGGGCTTTCGTTTCCATATCAGTAAAATGGAGATAACTATCCTTACTTTCCAGAGTCATGTTAAGGACTGATAATCACGTATATAAAGTAGATGACACAGTAGTTATTTTTTACTTTTTATTAGAAATCTCAGTGTCTGAATGGATGAAAAAAATGGCTTAATTGCTAAAACATTAATTTAAGACTATAACTAGCTTGAATTTTTTACTCTTCTTGGGTTGCAAAAATGTTCACAGGATTATTTGGGGATTTTAAATTCAGTATATTCCATAAAAGAATACATGATTTGTTTATGAACTTATGTGTGGCTTATGTCAAAATCTCTTATTTTTATAATCAAAGATGCCACAGTGATGAAGTATGAAACGCCACACACCCACGCCAGTCACTGCTCATCACTGTGTCCTCTATCTTAATAGGGATTGACAATCACAATGCACTTAATTTCCAGAACATTAGATGACCTTTTATGGAAATGTATCATTGTCGGAAGTCTGAAGCAGGAAGTCAGAGTCAGAATGCCCTAAATTCTCCAAAAGCAGTATCATCTAGCCAAGAGAATATCTACGGAAGGATTTATTTTTCTATTTGTCATTTATATCCAACTCCTTCCCAAAAATACATGTGTAAAGAAAAATAGTAAATAACAAAAGTCAAAACATAGTTTATACAGAAAAGCCTTTCTACTTAAAAAGAGAAATTCAAAGGAAATAGCAAGACCTTACAAATGAATAGCCACTATGAAACAGCACCCACCTGAATTCCAGCAGGACTGATTTCATCAAAGGCTCCCACAGTATTGAAGATGAATTTTACAACTTTGTTAAAATTATCATCCCCGATACTCCAGGAGGCATCAGTCAAGAATACAATATCTGCCTTGGCCCCTTTGCACACTGGGGGGAAAAACAGAGAAACCCCAATTCTCATGAATTCTTTTACTCAAATGAAGTTACAAAGCTGAGAAGTGTAGCCCAACACCCCCTACCCAAAGTAGTCTTCAGCAGCAGCAGCAATTCCTGGGAGCTTCTTAGAAATGCAGAATCTGGGCCCTACCCAAGACCTCCTGAATCAGATTAGCAATGACAAGGTACCCTGACGATTCACATGCACAATAAAGTTTGAGAAGCACTAGTCTAATTGTCCCTTAATTTCTGGTCTGGAATTACTCCATCTGCTTAGATCCATTATGCAAATATATGCTCTTTCCTTGTGGAACTTCTCAAGTGGTTTCAAACAATAGATAAGGAGGAAATAAAATGAAAAGCAACAATGTCTAGAATTTAAGAATACCCATCAGTAGGTCTGGAGGTTTTGTATATAATTGTCAAAGATTTGGTGCAAATTAGGTGTCTTTTCATTTTAAATTAGGCCATTAGAATCATACAGAGTAAGGGAAGGGAAGGAATAAATTATCTTTAATTTGAATTTTCAGACCTGGAGGGTTAAAAAAATTAAAATTTTAGTATATAAAAACATGTAGAATATACAGCACCAAGAATGAACCTCACATAAACTGTGGACTATGGATGAAAATGATGTGTCAGTGTAGACCGATGGTAACAAATGCACCACTCTGGTGTTCAGTGTTGATACTAAGGGAGGTTATGTGTGAGAGGGGCAGGTTGTATGTGGGAACTCTATGTACTTTCAGCTCAATTTTGCTAAGACTGCTTTAAAAAGTAAAGTCTAGGGCACCTGAGTGGCTCAGTCCATTGAGCCTCCAACTCTTGATTTCAGCTCAGGTCATGATCTCACAGTCATAGGATCTGGCCCTGTGTTGCGCTCCATGCTTAGCGTGGAGCCTTTTTGGGATTCTCTCTCGCTCTCCTTCTGCCCCTTCCCTGCTCATACTTTCTCTCAAAAAAAAAAAAAAAAGTCTATTAAGAAAAATTTAATATATTTTAGGACAAGGTTTTTTACTGAATTTCTTTCAACAGTCTAAAGAAACCCATTATTATTTTACCCTATAATACAATTTACCCTATATAGTATTATTTTATCATATAAGAATACATTTTTAATTTTTTTTATTTTATTTATTTAGTAGGTTTAATAAAGTTGTAGCATTCTAGAGCCCTCTAAGACAAAAGAAAAATACTTATAAAATCTGAAATTCTTTCAGTTAAGTGCCAGAAACAGAAACGTGGGGAAAGAATAAAGCAGTAGTTAATTAACTTAAACTTGATCTGATAAAACACTGAGAAGTGCCCCAAAGTACTGAGAGACTAGTTCTGTTAGCTCGCTATGTCTTTTTGCCAGTTCCCTGCAAGTGACAATTATGTCTCAAAACTGCATTGAATGAACATTTTTTAACTTTGTGCAATCCAGGGCAGAAGCCAGGAATTCCAAAGCCGAAGGCCCCAGGTGTAGGTTGAAGATACAGCCAAAAAGGTTCACGATGCCTATTGATGTCAGCATCCAGGAAAAAGAAATGCCCACCATGGGACTATGGACAATGCAAAGTATCACTAGACATTAATCTGCAAAACTGAGGAAAGAGAGTTCCAACTGAAGAACTATAGCTTATGGCTGAGTTCATTCACACTCCTGCCTGAGCGGGAGAAGAACAATTACTGGTAATCTTTTTATTTTTTTCATCTAAAAACTGTTCAGCAAAGATGATAAATCAGAAATAGCCTATATCAGTCGGAAGTCGCGTCTAGGCTACATAAATAAGAAGGCTATAAATCCCTACCAGCTGAATGTACTGCCTGACATGCTGTACTTACCTTCCCGGGCTGGTGGAATTGTGGGAGGGGGAGGAGGTGTGGGAGGCTCCGTAGGGGCTTCTGTTGGCTTCACAGCTGGAATTAAAAAATAATAATTAGAAGAATATAACCTGTGCAAATTTCATATCACAGGAAGTGCATGTTAAGAGCAATTTAAGTCCTAGATAACAAATCAAGTCTCATTGGCACTGACATACTGGAAATTCTATTGTATCCAAATTTGATATCATTGGTAGTCATTCAAACATTGACAACAGCTGCAGAAAGCAAAACGACAATTCAAAGGGTGGATGAAAGGCCTTCAAATAGGGTCAAATGAGTAAAGGTCACTAATACGAGTGCATATTCACCTTCTCACTGCCAGCAAAAGCTGTATCTCCCTCCTGTAGCCCTTCCCTTAAAATAACACCAACTCTGTAACAGGGACAACATGGATTTGCTGTAGATAAAAGTCCTGAACCAGCCACAGATTCCTTCTTCATTAATCTGCCATCATTCCAATCATTACTATTGCCCAAAGGGAGAAGTGTCTACACCGGAGCCACTAAAGTCTCCCACACGTAGAACATTCTATTCTGACACCTTACAGAGACTTTCAGATTACTCAAAAACTTACTGGTATGTTCTTTGACAGAGACTCCAGGTCCCTCAAGATTTGGTGTCTGCACAAAAACAGTGACACCATAATCAGTTTCTGGTGAAAGGCCAGTGAAGCAGTGACTGGTTTCCGATCCACGCACTGTAATTTCTTGTCCTCTGGTTCCTGATTATGACAACAAAGGAAAATGCCAGTGTCACCATCAAATATATGTAAAGACATTTTTATATATAATTTTGTAGACAAAATAGCATCTCCATTACTGAAGTTTAAAATGTTGCTACTCTGTGCCCAGTCCTTTTTTTTCTTTTTTAATTTTTTTGTTTGTTTGTTTGTTTGTTGGTGTTACACACATACCATCTGCAGGGCTTAGTTTTAGCCTGTAGGAGGTGGCTGCCCGGTGAGGTGACCATCTAACACAGAACGTATCCCACCCGACCTGGTAAGTTTTCAGATCTGTCACATTTAAATACACTACAAGAAAAAAAAAAAAAGAAAGAAAGGAAAAACAGATTTACTTCACGAATAAAGACAAAAATGCATACTTTTAATCAAAACACAATTTTAAAACTTCCACTGTAGCTGAAAAACAAATGCCTATGTTCTTAGTATGTTTCCTTGTAAGAAACATACAAGAAACATACAGGAAAATGTGGTACAGCTAAAACAGACCTCCTGTTCTATCACTAGTTCTCAAGGGAAAGAAATTCTACATAGTCAGGACACTACAAAGAACCAAGACATCTCATGTAAAATAATAATAAGAAATTTTTCTAAAAGGCTATCTTCTAAGTCCTTAAATAGTTATTAACTACTTGGTGACCACAAAATCTATCTTTGGGCCAAGTCATTAATCATGGCATTTCTGTGAAAATTTTCAATTGAATCAATCATTTAAGTAATATATGTTTTAACATCACATATGTCAAAAAAAAAAAAAAAAACTACATGGCATTCCAAATCTAATTTTACAGATAATTCATGGATAAAATCATAATTTCTATACTTTTTATCTTTCAAAATTCAAAGTATATTTTACCAGAAATAAAAATATCACATACATTTTTGTATACTCAATTATATTACTTATATATTTGTGTGGCTAGACAACAAAGGGCCACCTCCTTAATGCTGAGGAAACATGCATATGTTAAGAAGAAATGAAATTAGAACAGGCTGACCTGGCAATCTGCACCACACTCTTTCTTACAACCATGAAAAGATATGTCACTCACATGTAGTGCCTTGATCCGTCAGGGGGACACTGAGTCCAGAATCATACTGAGCGTAAACATCCACATCATAGGTGGTGCTGGGATTGAGATTGTGTAACGTGTATGATGTCATTTCTCCAACAAAAACTTCCATGGGCTCATTGGAACCTTTAAGAACAATCACAAAAATACATAGAAATATGCCACTACTAGTCTCAAATTTTCCTTAAAATCAAATAACTTATACTCAAATGATGGTAGGAACACCATTAATTCCACAGCCCCTTATGCACCTGCTCACTGTAGCACATGTTTCATTATATGGTGAATACAAAACTATAAGCAGAAACTGAATTCTTCACCCTCTTATAATCAAAGCATACATAGCACAGTACCTAGAATGTAGTAGGTTTGTAATCAATGTTCCTTTAATGATAGTAACTACCCTAGACCCCTCAAGCCTCTTCTCTAAGCCCCAATTTGGCAGCATAGTGCTTTGTGCATAGTAGGTGCTCAGTTAACATTTTTCCAATTTGTTATAGAGATGATTTAAGAAATTCTATCTTGGGGTGTGCCTGGTTGTCTCAGGCAGCCGAGTGTCCGACTTTTGCTCAGGTCACGACCTCACAGCTTGTGAGTTTGAGCCCCACCACCTATATAGGGGTCTCTGCTGTTAGCACAGAGTCCACTTTGGATCTTCTGTCCCCCTCTCTCTCTGCACCTCCCCTGCTCACTCTCTTTCTCTCAAAAATAAACATTAAAAAAAAAAAAGAAATTCTATCTTGGTTCTTATTCCATGAGTTTGGTTCCTGAAGGTCCTCAATTAGCAACACCTTCTCCTCCTTTAAGCTCTCTCTCTCGAATCTCACATTTCCTTTCTCTTGCCCTCTCTCCTTTATTTTTCATAGCTCACACCCTTTCTGGGTGCGTGAACGATACCCTCGCAAATTTGGTACAAAGAGCACTTTTCTTCCATTTTGCTAAGCACACAGGCAGAACATAGAAACAGAGATAACAAATCACTTAATCAAGGTGATATCCACTTAGATGTAAATGTTAATGGGAAGTTGAAAGCAAGCCTGTCAGGAATAAACTAAAATGCATATGCCCTTGACATAATGGGAAAACACAGAAGTTTATGTTGATTAAATATGCATTATTTCACAATCATAATAACGTATAGAATATCTGAACACAGATTCCATTTGCGTCATTTTATGAACCAGACCAAACTTTATAATCATGCAATATAAGGAGAGTCTCATCTGCACCCATAGTAACAATGACACTTCAGACCATAGGCTTAGAACATTATTTCCAAAAATATTGCCTCTAGTGGGAGAGGACTTGATGTGACAACCAAACTCTCAAGAGAATCTAATCACCGAGGATGCGGTAAAGGCTCCCTCATAAACAATAAACTCTTTAATGCATTTGTATGACAATAAAGGTATTTCCTTACCCACTGGCTTATACACAATTTTATATCCAAGAACCGGAGAGGGTGAAGGGTCCCAGGATACTCTGAATCTCGTATACCATTCATCAGAGATGTGTATGTTTTGAGGTGGAAGCAGTCCCACTGCAAACAAATATTGGCACACATTACTGACCTCTCATTGACAAGCAAGGAGAGCATAGGACATTATGAGTATTGATTGTGCGGTCCCATGACAATAATTTAATAAGATGCCCTCATCCAGAAAACAATTTCAAAGCTGTGAAACGTTCAACGGGAAACTTAGTAGTTTTCCAAATTCAAACAGTAACTCAAATGGCCCCAGCAACTGATGATTCCCAGAGCTATTAGGCTATATAATGCAGATTAACAGAAAATACAAGAGATCTCATACTATTTGTAGCCTGTTATACATTACAGATTGTTAGAGCCAAAAAGCATTTTAGAAACTCTCTAGTCCAACCACCTTATCACATAAATAAGATTTGATTTGCCCAAGACCACACAGCTAGCTGGTGACCAAAATGACGTTCTTTCCCAGCACCCTTCTATCCTCCCCCATCATAACCTAGAGCAAGTCAAGTCTCCAGGGGTACTGCCTCCAACTCCACACCCTGTAAAACCAATGCTGTTAGGTAGCATGCTGAGTAGTTACTGCATTATTTTTATTTATATTATTAGATACATAACATATATTATAAAGGATTCAACTTAAACACTTTTTTTTTTTTTTTTGCAAGAGAAACTGGAAATGGCTTTGGCACTTCCTTGAAAATTTAAGTCTGGTAAAGATTTTTTTTTTATATTTTCATAAGCACAAAATTCTAAAATATGCCATTTCCCAAGAAAAGTACCAGAAAGTATTCTAAAACCTAAGGGAAAGTGAAAAATGAAAAGTTGTTCAATTTAAATTGTCAAGTCGCTGAACTGAGACTCCATTGACTCAGTCCTGCAGACAATAAGTATCAATAAATATATAAATTCCTGGCCTTGAGAGGCTGAGATAAAACAACTCTATAGGTGTTTTTCTCTTGGGAGCTTTCAAATGTTGCCTCCCCCAAATTTTGTAATGTCAAGATTGTTTAAGCACTGAAGTGTTTGGGCAACTGAGTGTAGCAAGGAACCTGAAATCATTTACTTTAGTAGGTTTTTGCGGAATGAAGTGGAAAGAGGAACACGGATATTTACCGGTAACAGAACTCAGACCTATATAGCCCAGCCTGCCTTTATGCTAAACCAATGACTTTCAATCTCGGCTGTGCGCTAGAACGTAAGTGGATCCAGGTTACAGTTCAAACCAGTTCCAGTAGTATCTCTGGGGGTTTTAGGGCTCTTCAGGTAATTTCAGGGAGCAACCAACTTGGAGGACCTTTGCTCTAAACAATAAGAAATTGACACCAGTGTAAGCTGTAAAAGTGGCCCACCGTGGAGCCCAGGTGGCTCAGTTGGTTAAGCTTCAGATTCTTGATTTCGGCTCAGGTCAGGAGCCCCGCATCAGCTATGCACTGACAGCGAGGAGGCTGCTTGGAATTCTCTCTCTCTGCCCCTCCCCTGCATGCTCTCTCTCTTTCTCTCTCTCTCAAAACAAATAAACTTTATTTTTAAAAAAGAAAAAAATAAAGAAAAGGGATCCGAGCAATGAGAAAGAATGAAATATGGCCCTTTGTAGTAACGTGGATGGAACTGGAGAATGTGATGCTAAGTGAAATAAGCCATACAGAGAAAGACAGATACCATATGGTTTCACTCTTATGTGGATCCTGAGAAACTTAACAGAAACCCATGGGGGAGGGGAAGGAAAAAAAAAAAAAGAGGTTAGAGTGGGAGAGAGCCAAAGCATAAGAGACTCTTAAAAACTGAGAACAAACTGAGGGTTGATGGGGGGTGGGAGGGAGGGGAGGGTAGGTGATGGGCATTGAAGAGGGCATCTTTTGGGATGAGCACTGGGTGTTGTATGGAAACCATTTTAACAATAAAGTTCATATATTAAAAAAAAAAAGGGATCCGAACACTAATAATTTTCTGTAAATTACTTGGTACTACAGGAAAAAAAAGCTAAATTTGCAAAGACAGAGATGATTACCAATCATCTTGCTTCTTTATTTATGACTTAACATTTTATCATGATAGAGTGTTTTTTGCTGATACTAAATTGACTGAGTTAACAGCTACATCCTTTACTGATACCACACAAACTAAACCATTATTCAGAGAAACAATGGTTTTCCAAAGGAGAAACAAAACTATGTCAAGCAAAGCAAAATATGCAGATTTTGTCTCTTTTTCTTCTTTTAGTGGACTTTTAAAAAGTTAAAATACAAATTCTATTTCCATATCATTTTGACAAAATTCAATGTTTAATATAAATGTTAATGCAGTATTAATGTAATATTTGGGATGTACTGGTAAAGGAAAAACTTAAAGATTATAAAAGGATGAAGACAGTTACCAGTTCTTCCATTTCCTGTTAGATGGCCACCGTCTCCATCTTCATAAACAGCAATAACAGTAATTTTATATGGAGTATCAGACTGCAGGGGCTGCAACATTACATTATTTCTTCTGCCTGGGACTGTGGTCTATAAGAAGTTAAATGACAAGTTATCAGCTAGAGAGCTTCCAGATCAAAAGGCAACATTGTTTTATGTATTTCTATAAACAGTAACAGTTTCTTCATCCTTTGTTTTTGTTGCACAATGCTCAATCAAGGTCTACACTGCCTCTGTGCAGCGGCAGGAGAGTGGTTCTAGAGTCAGAGAGATCTGGGCTCAAATCCCAGATCAGCCATTTATCAGCCTTGTGACTAAGCAGAAAAATCGTGGAGGAAATGGTGAGGATGAAAGGTAAGAACACATACAACACCTCGGTGCACATTACTGGGTACTGTGGCAGTCAGCAGCATGCAGCAAGGTTTGTCTCCACCTCTCATCCATGTGTGTTACATTTTCATGTACTCCCGCAGCAAATTCCCACCACGCGGCCACTGTGGGAATGGTAATAGCTGCTGGGAATTCTTTGGTGAACAAAAATGGACTCCTTGTCTGCCCTCAGGGATATCAGTTTGGCTGATACTAATTAGGCGGAAAAGACAAAAAACAGGAAATGGAAAATACATTCAACTACCCCCGTGAAGAGGAAATGAACCAGATATATCTATCTCTCTTCCAACCCTATGCTTTACCTCTACAAACAATGTGCACTGCTTATGCCAGTGGTTCCCAGCATGGAGTCCCCTGAATTGTGAATTGGGTGAAGAAATTATATTTTCAGAAAGTAGGAGGGAAGTTGACCATTTGTCCAATGCAAGGCTGAATAAATGCTAAAGCACGAGCTTCTCTGCTTTGGCAAACTAAGTGTGGTAATACTGCTTATCTCATTTTGATCGGAAACTCTAAATGACAATTGCATGTGTTTCTGATAAATAAAAATGGGTGTCTGAATTAAAGCTTAACATATCAAGTTCAAAAGATGAAATAGAACATGACGATAACAAAGGGGGGGGGTGATCAAAGAAGGTCTGTGGCAGAATGATTGCAAACCACAGACCTAGCTGCTTTATAATCAACATTTTATGTAATCTTCAATTGACCTATCACTTCAATTAACCACTAAACTTTTTAAAAAGTGGTAAGTTTTTCCATCCATAGCTAATGGATATGCCTGGTGAGGGCTGTGAGGAAGTTACAAGAAACCTAAATCTGGTTCAAGAGAGACACTGTGACACATAAAAAGTTTTCAGGTAATTTGACAGCATATTATATTCCAAAACCAAAGTGCAACAAAAAATGTTAAATTTAAAGAAAAGAGGCATCAGTTAGCACTGGAATACTGAAGGGGCATCTTGTAGAGAAATCAGATTTAAAGAAAGGATAGGCTTTGCAGGATCATATCATTTGGACATTAATTTAGGTAGCTCAGAATAGTAGGTATCATGTTTCACTAGACTTAGTTCTGAACAAAATTAGGTGGCTAGAAATATGTATTTCATGCAATAAGACAACTTTTCAATCTGTCTTTTGAACAAAATGAGCCCAAAGACATTGACTCTCCCTAACGTGGGAGACACATTAGATGTATTTGGGTGTTCCCAGTATTGTGTCAGAGAAAGTCATAACAAATGTGACTGTCACCCAAGAGTCAAGGACTCAGCTGTAATCACAGTACACTCTCAAAGGAAAAAAAAAAAAACAACTTAATTTCACCCCCCTGCCAGGTGAGAGATTATAAAATGCTCAAATAAATGAGAACTGAACTTACATATTCATCAATTGGATCTCCAACAGTGGGAGAATAAATGATCCTGTATTGCTGAACCGGCCCATCAGCATGATCCCAGGCTACAGAGAGGCTATTGGTTGTCTCCCCAAAGACTCTCATATTTCTTGGTCCACTTCGTGGTACTAAATAAATAAAAATAGAATAAAGTTAGTTGCCCACTTGTGAGCATGGCAGACATGGGGGTGGCAGAAGGGACATAGGATAATTTTACAAAGGTACAAAGGAGTTACTTGGGGAAGCCTCACATTCTTTAGGGTATTTACTCCCTTATGTTTGAAACTAAATATACAAACTGGGAGAGAAAGGGATTATTTCAACTACTATAAACCACCTCCTGTTTAATGAAACATAGAAGCCAAGCCCTCACATCTCTCAAGTGCCCACTTGGTGAGAAGATCCACTGCAAGGCAGAAGAAGAGAAAAACTCCTCTTTAACTTAGGTCCCAGATGAGAAAATGGCAGAATGAAGTTCCCTCAGCACAGACAGCAGTCATGGGCCCAGAGCTTTAGCCTGGAATTTGAACGTGAGGATGCCCAGGCAGAACCACATACCCAGGACTACTCTCGTCTGTGCAAAGGTGGAGACAGTGCTCACCACTTCTCACTCAGCACCCACCTCCCACTTCTCACTCACTCGGAGAAGCCCTGCCAACCTAGTTACAAGGGAAGGGGGTGGAGAAAGGATTTCTGCCTCACGCGTTCGGCCCTGGCCAGGGCTGGGATTTCCCTCTCCATCGGAGTAGAGAGCTACAATGTTCACAGAATAGGGTGTGTCCGGAATCAGCCGCTCCAGGTGCACCGTGCGGGTATTCCCTGGCACCACCATCTGGAGTGGAGGAAATGCCAAATTCTGCTTGACAACAGCTCAAATGCTTATCAAGTTTTTTATTAGTCAACATAATAACATTTATAATTAAAAGCTGAGCCCAGGCACGTCAGAAGCCAACCACTATGCTTCCTCATGAGATCTGGCAAAGCCACACTATCAGATACAATTTATCCTCAGAAATTCCCCCTCCAAAAAAAAAAAAAAATTTAGCTCATACTAAACTACTAAACATGCTAAACTACCCTTAGTAGCTTCAGTTGTCTCTCATTTATGTTTACTATAAAGATTTTCAAATCCAGGGCTCATGGTAGTTACCCACAGTGCATCCTGATTGTTAGACACACATAAGAGAAGGGACCCCCCCCCCACACACACACACACACACTAGTAGGGGAGAGATTTTGCATTAAAATCGAGAGCTACTCCATAAAATGGACAAGGACAATGTTGCCTAAGTAAGTCCCACCATATACAGAGACATGCAAATCATTTGTCTATCTTTGTTCACCGCCATTGTCCATTTTTATAAAGACGTAAATTAGTCCATAATTTTACTTTAGTCCATAAATTAGTCCATAAATTTACTTTTCCCTAGGTGTTCTGATACTATTTCTATTCAAATTACTAATTTCAGATTTCTACATCATCAATCTACTTATAAAACTGAATAGGGGACACCTAGGTGGCTCAGTCAGTTAAGCATCTGATTCTTGAATTTGGGTCAGGTCATGATCTCACAGTCGTGAGATCAAGCCCTGAGTCAGGCTCTGTGCTGAGCGTGGAGCCTGCTTAAGATTCTCTCTCTCCTGCCCCTCCCCCATTTGCACGTGTATGTGCACACCCACTCCCTCTCATCTCTCTCTCAAAAACAAAAACAAAAAAAACTAAATAGTATTGTGAACTGAAACAGACTGGGCAACTTGTAAGAGCCAGTGAAGGCAAACTTTAAGATATTTTCATAACACAGACATTTCTACATTACAACAAAAGCCCATATTGACAAGGTCTGTTAATGATTTGCATTTATTACTGGGGTATTTAACTCATATAGCTGACTTGTATTTTCCCAAAATCCATCTTTGCTAACTAACCCTAAATTTAGTACACCGCCTTAAATCATTAGGTGCAATCATTTAAGCATTATTCATGGTCATGTTTGTGGCTGGCATTCACACAGGCTACCAAACAAGACACAAACACAAGACTAAGCTCATCAGGAAATGAAGTTTGCATGAGACTCGGTGCCACTCCAATAACTGGCTTATCCGTCTGGCCCAGCAGCCACAGCAGGAGGTGCAGTAGAGTCTACACAGCTCTTTTACTGAGCTCGAAGAGGACCAGATTGCTTACAGACTCCGACGGTCTTGTGCCAGCCACAGGAGAATACACGATGCGATACTGCTGCACGGGCCCCGGCGCAGGGTCCCAGCGGACGTCTAGGCTGTTTGGCGTAGGATTGTACACTTGGACATTCCTTGCCAGCCCTCTCACCACTGAGGAAAAAAAAGCCAACACATATTTCTTAAGTCTGTTTATGTAGGTCAAACTTTTGTTATCGCTTCTTCGGGAGTTATACTCTGCAACAGGATAAAATACTGTCCTCCTTAAATTTCTAATTATCTACCCACAAAAGCAGATTAAAACCCTCCAAATCCAAATTTAGTCTAAGTTAGCCAATTATGGCCTTTTTCTATATGGAAGCAAAACTGTTGCCAATAAAAACAAGCTAGTACAAGCAGTAGTACTGGGCTGGCCATAAAAGGACAAGGGACAAGGGAGGCAAAACTGGAAAAGAAACTTTGGTTTTCCAACATAGATAATGGAGATACAGAAAAGGAATTTTGTAGTGTCTGCCTTCTAAGTACAAACTGACAACAGCTATGAAGCCTATCTAATTCAGCTGGCTGGTTTCAATCATTCATTCTTTCATCCAACCCTTCTTCATTCAAGAAATAGCTACTGAGGTGCTCTGTGATTAAGAGAAAAGTCAAAAAGAGGGAGAAATAGAAGATACACTCAGTTCTCAATTAACTTCCCCAACAGGGCCTTAGAAAAACATACAAATTAAATCCATGTATTAACCCCAAACTCTACTTTAGCTAATCACATCATCTTTCCAGAGCACAAATCTCTCACCATAAGAAGCCATCTATACTTGTTTCCTTTTAGCCATCAGCAAGTATATTTTTAAGGCCAAAGAAATTATTTATTAGTATACACAAAAGCCAGTAAGCAATACTACAAAGCACAGTAAAACCACTTTAAACTGGTTTCACAAGATGTTAACAGCAAATGAAAGCACACAGATTTTTGACGACCAAAAGCACTTCATCAGCAAACCAGAGAAACGTGCAATCAAGTATGTGATAAACACATTTCAACACTTCACACTATGAAAGCCAATTACAAAACACTGTTTCATACAGATTTATAAAGCACAAAGCAAAGCAAAATCAATTTTTGTCGGTGAAAGAGAATGACTAAAATAGCATACTGATGATCATATTCACATTTATAAGTCCTGAAATTACCACCCCAGAAGAATGCCATTATAAATTTGTTATTTCATATGCAAAAATGTTAGCAGTTGGTGGTGTTTGGAAGACAAATAGCAGGTACCTGTTATGTAGTTATTCTATCATTCTGAATTTTCCAAAATTTTTTAACAGGCCTATGTGGCCTTTATAATGAAAAGCAAAATTTGTAATGAAAAACCTACAATTTTCCTTCCTTCTCAACTTACATGTCCTTCCGGTATCTGATGTGCGTCCTCCATCTCCTTCAGTATAAACAGGAACTACTGTAACAGTATATGGGGTATCTGGCTGCAGATTCCTAAGAATGGCATAATTCGTATTCCCAGGGATTGGTACCTAAAGATTTTAATAAAACATAAAGCACTTGACTTGAAAAACTTGTAAAAGAAACAATACATCAAACAATATAATACTCAAAATACTAACTCAAGATCAAGTCAAGAAGCAAGTTCTGTAATATCGGAATATAAAGATGTGCCCATATGAACTGTGACAAGAGGTTATAAAGACTTTTTTAGACCCCGACACTCACCCTAGGATCCCCCTTTAGAAGAACATCCTGGAATAATTATTTCCCCCAGCTCAACCTCCCAGAATCCTCCTATCACCCTGGCACTAAGGCAGCAATCTATTACCCTCTACTGAGTTCTATTAAATGAATATGAACTTCCTCAGCCCTAAAGCAAACTGGTTAACATTTTTAGCTCGACTTTGAATTCATTCAGCTACAGTTTAAATAAACATGCATTTTTCGCTACAGGATGTAATTACCAGTTCCTCTGGACCACCTGCTGTTGGTGCGTAGAAGAGCTTGTACTGACGAGGGTTTCCCTCTGCGTGGTCCCAGCGAACATTCAAGGTGCTGGTAGAAGGGTCATACACTCTGAGGTTCCTCACAGTATTCAGAGGTTCTGCAATGCACAGAAATCACATGACAGTATGATCCCAACTACGAAGCACACTCAAAATGCACATTCGTTGATATTTCCCAGGCACCTTGAATACAGCAGAGACACCATAATGGGCACCCCACAAATATTTGTTGAAGTAGTGAATAAATAAAAGAATTTCTTTGGTAATCTGGTACACATGACTCCTCTCCACAAAATATTTTGGCCCCAAAGTGGTTTCTTTTTCAGTCCTAGAAAGTAATAAATGTCTTTCTCCATAAACAGAGACAAAAAACTCCAAGCAAGGATAAGCAATTAATATCATTTTTTCGATGCATTTTAAAATTTGATTAGCAAAACTGTGTCACTCGCTGTTTCCAGATAAAGATGTGATTCTGTTCCAGTGGTAGCTACTAAAGAAGCTACAGGAGTCTGGATTTACTTACTGGTCTTGCCTCTTCCTGTCATCCGACCTCCTTCACCGTCAGGATACAGGGAGGACACAGTGATCGTGTAAGGAGTGTCAGGCTTCAGTTTCTGCAGGACCACACTGTTCTGCCGTCCCCCTATTGTGGTCTTAAGCAAAACAGGGATAAGTGTTAGTCACGTCCTCTCCATCTCACTGATCTGCCAGAGAAAGCTCTTTCTACAGGGGAGCTATTTGAGACCCTTGCCAAGATCTGGAAACACATACCACAGTGAAGGTTTAAAATATATCTTATGGTGTAATTTGAAGTGTAAACTGTGCACCTTAAATCATAAAGAACATTCTAAGCCTTAAACTGGTGACCTCAAAAAGATATTTCAACTTGCTGCCAGCACAGCAAAATTTCGTCCAAGGCACATTTCATAGCTCTTTCCCCAAAAAGGCTTTGATCATAAGTGAGCTACAAAGGAATTTTCAGATAGCAAAGAACGGCCTAATATTAGAAGCTCCACACCATTCACTAGTATTTTTACTTTTTTACAGATGTTTTTTATTTGCTTTAGAAAACACATTAAAATGATTCAGCAAAAGATCTAAAGCACTGGAATTTCTCCTCCCCACCCTCCCCCTACCCCCCGCCCCAAAAGTGCCATTCTAACAGCATTAGCTGTGTAAACTACGTGACTGGACCCTTTGCCAGGTCACTCTCAGGCCAGGGTTCCCAGCCAGCTCTGTGATACCAGGCTTGAGGTATGAAGCTTTCCCAATTTCCTCCAATTACAGAGTTTGAAGTTTTTTACTCATTGCTTAAGGCCATCTAGCTATCTTGTTGAAAGAAAATTTGTATGATTTGTTAACAGTCTACCGAATTCAAATACTTATGTGATACTAATTAAAATCACATGAAAATGGCATGCTGCCCACAAAGAGTGTACATCTGGATGGCTGGATGCTCTAGTATGGTCCAGATGTTTCCCACTTAACCACCCACCAACTCTTTGAATTCCAGAAAAAACCTCAATGAAACACGAGTCATCCTCAATATGAGCAAATTGAATGAGGTGGCTAATTTTAGTAAATTGGATATTTGAGGTTATGAGAAAAGAAGTATCAATATCCATACAAACCATTTGATATTTAACAAATATGAAGGCATTCACTTAGTAGAACAAGCCTGATGGGTAAGCAGAGGCATGTCCTACTTCTCCCATCCAACTCTACAAAATATTTCCAGTATCAGTGATTCATTACTTTATTTCATGGACTAGCCGTGAAATGCAAATATTCCTAAGAATAACAAACCTTGAGGGATTATCATTTAATACTTTCCAGAGGGTGAGTTTATGAGACTCCTTCAAGTTATATCAAACCTCTGAGACACAGTAGAAATGGGGAGGGAAATGCTGAAGACAAGCTTCACCTGCTTTTAAGTTTTACCTAAATCTGGCCTGACATAGACAAAAGAAGTTCTGGAGTTTTTTTAAGTTTATTTATTTTGAGAGAGACAGCACAAGTGGGAGACGGATACAGAGAGAAAGAGAGAGAGAGAGAGAGAAGGAGACAGCGAGAATTCCAAGCAGCCTTCATGATGCTAGAACAGAGTCCGATGCTCAATGTGGGGCTTGAACCCATGAAGCCATAACCAAAACCAAGTGAGCCACTCAAGCACCTCAAGAAGTCCTGTTTCAGACATCAAATTATCAGTTCATCAAATGTGTCTTTTCTTATTTTCTATAAAAGCCAGTTGATTACAGTTGGTATTTAGTTTATTATTGAAAACTTAATTGAAGTAGACAAAATTTCTATCCAAAAATACTGCCTAAGACTAGTTGTATGGAAACCTCAAAAGACTGACTCAAAAGTCACGCCAGTGACTGGAAGGGTTCCAGTTCAGCTAAACCCACTTAATATGCAGTATCAGAAAACCTTACCCACACACCTTTAACCACTGCCAGCATCCACCTCTGGCATCCATCTAACATCTCTACTGGTAAGGGGTAAGACCCATTTGCTGGATCTCGGCAAGTCCGGTGACTTACTGTTAATAACTCCTATCTCTCTATAGGGCTATGTGAGGAAATGTTATAGCCAAAATTATGTCAACAAATGCTGGACCATATACAGCAAAAGAGACATTTGAAATAAATCAGGAAGCATCTCCCTGTTGGTATAAAAAATCATGGTGCCTTCTGACCTACGTGCAGTTCTAGTCACATATTTCACAAAGCAAAGGTGGAGAAGGTTCAAAAAAAGACGAAGTGAATGGACAAGGACTTTGTTAAATCAGGGAAGACCAGGAAGATAAAAAAGATGAAGGTTGTTTACAGTAATATCATCTTTCTCAGAAACCTCTATTTGGATAAATATAAAAATAATAAATAATATGAATTAGGTGAACAGAAGCCTAGATCTGGAAACTCCAGATATAGGAAATATCTATCACATGCAAAAACAAGAAAATTACAATAACAGAAATTTGGCAAACTTTCAGTATTTGATTAAGTTGGAGAAATATGGATTAAAAATCTAAATAGAATTTAAAAATCTATAAATCTTCATAGATAACCCAGCGCTAAGAGTTTTTAAGGGAAATGTGCATGCATGAGGCACATGTCTGATGCTGTGAGGCTGCCTACCATGAAAAGCAATTTTTGCTTCTCATGAGAATGTCCAGAGTTCCCATCGCAAATGGAGTCAAATAAGCCCATTCAATACAATAAATTTTGCATCCCTCAAAGTAGTAAGTATGACTAAACACTAGAGGCGAAAAGAGTTTGAGGAGAAAAGGTAGAATTTTCCCAGTTATATTTTTTTCAAAAATATTACCGTTTGCTCATTGCCTTCTCCTGTTGAAGGCTGGTAAGTAATTCTGTATTTCTGCACACGACCACTAGCGGGATCCCACTTAACAGTCAAGCTGTTAGATGTTGCATTGTACACTTGAAGGTTTCGTGGGCCACTTTTTGGAGCTGAAAAAAGATTGTTGAGAAACAGAGTAAGCTCACAGAACAAGGCCTCCTCCCCAAATAATCACTATTACCAAGGAAATCAGTATACTTTTAACTTTAGGACTAAATTTGACCCCCATAAAGGATGGCCATTGAATCTTAAATGACTTCTTAACAAATGGCAATAAAGCAGTTTTTTAAGAAACGTTTAAAAATAGGTCTCAATCGATGCCTTGCAATTTAAAAGCAGAAAATCTCTTTGCAGTGGATTTCATGGTATTTTTCATTCATTCATTTGTTCATCATTTATTCATTCATTCATTATTTGTCATTCATATGGCTCAGCAAATTAAACTCTTACCTTGTGTTGTTAAGGGTATCAAACGTGCTGAAATTAAAAAAACAAAAACAAAAAAAAACAAAACAGAATTTGGGGAAATATTACTAATATAGCCATAGCTCTATTTTTTAAATTAACTTTAAAATAACAAGGTCCTATTTCAAAGCTGAACACCTACGTGTGCGCTCACTGCCAGTCAGGTCATCGCTTTCTGACTCATCAGGATATATGGCAGTAACAGAAACTTCATAAAGAGTGTTCGGGTTCAGGTTTTCAAACACCAAAGTATTTTCATCTCCATTTAAGATGGTCTTAGTGAAAGAGGAAAAAAAAAAACAAACCCACACAAAATTAAGTCACCATGTACATCATACACTCAATGGAAGTTGGTTGACATTATTTAGCCACTACAAAGCCATTCTGGCTTTGTTGCATCCCAAGAGTTCAAATGTCACTAATAAGAAAGGATGCTTTTCTGGCAATAGAGGTAATACATGCTTCAAACAAGATTCCTTATAATGAAATAAGATGTTTTTCAAAAACGGAAGGGAGAAAGGAAGGAAGAGAGCTAACACTACCTCCATCTTGTCTGAGCTTCCAAAAGGTGCCCAGGTTATTCTGTACAGGGACACATCTGAAGCTCCATGATCCCAAGTCCCTCGGAAACTCTCCGGTGTTACTTCAGTAATCTTTAGGTTTGTTGGTGCTGGCACAGTACCTATCATGAGATAAAGCAGGACCAAGTCTATGAATGTGATCCACAAACAATATAATAAAACTACTTTGTTTTACTTTCATGGACATGGGGACACTGGCTGAAAGCATTGTTTAGAACCAAGTATCTTACCAGTTCAGTTCATTTGAAAGATAGTGTAAGAGAAAGCCCTGAAAACTGCAAACACTACATGGATGTAATAGGTTGCTATTTGTATTCTGTTAAAATGGTGATATTTTTTAAAGTACCTTTTAGTAATACTCTTCTAATTCACTGGTTCTCAATCATTCTGCATCTCAAGTATTTTTTTTCAATGTCCTATTTGAAAGCTGAACATCTACATGTGAAAACCATGGACCTGTTCACACAGCAATACACATAAACCTAAACTTTGGTAGATAATTATCTGAGAGTGCATGGGCCATCATAGTCTATGAAATGTAATGATCTAAGTAATCCATGCGTGAGGTTTTCTGATAAACACTCGTCTATCTTAAGGATAAGTGAAGCAGACTGTACTCACTCTGTCCAGAGACAGGAATAACCCCAGAGTGCTAATGACTGCTTGAAACCCCAATTAAAAGCCTCTCCAGGGGCGCCTGGGTGGCTCAGTCAGTTAAGCGTCTGACTTCGGCTCAGGTCATGATCTCACGGTCCATGGGTTTGAGCCCCGCGTCGGGCTCTGTGCTGACAGCTCAGAGCCTGGAGCCTGCTTCGGATCCTGTGTCTCCCTCTCTCTGTGACCCTCCCCTGTTCATGCTCTGTCTCTCTCTGTCTCAAAAATAAATAAACGTTAAAAAAAAAAAAAATTAAAAAAAAAAAAAAAAAAAAGCCTCTCCATTGACCAGGCACAAGGAATCTGGAATGTCTGCCTCCAGTTATGAGCTTTCATTTTCAATTATTTCTCTACCCGCTACTAACCAAAGCCAACTACACAAAATCCAGACCCATCAAAAATTTATTTCTAATAATTACAGTGAAAAGGCCCAATGAGATACTGAGTGGCACCACTTTCATAAGCACATCTGCAAAGCAAACCACATGTTAAGGATGTACTTTCAATATATCTAAAAGGTATTAGGAAGTCTTAAGGATTAAAAACACATTGAAAGTATTGATTTAGTAATTACTAAATTACCCCCTTCCACTAGTCTTTTTTTCCTGACTTTTTTTCTTTACTACACCTGTTATGTTTATGCAGAGCTGTCTGTCTACTCTCATGCACTGATATTCCCATCCAGGCACTACCCTTTCCAGGTAAGAACCATGCCAAGAAGACAGCTGAGATTGCTAGCAGCAATCACATAAGAAAAGCAGAAGTCGATACTGTCTGATGTTAAGGAGTAGGCTGTAACATTTGACCAGACTCCCTGATCCTGTATAGACAGTTAGGTATGAAAGGAGAAGCTTTGGGGCCTCTAGTGAGGGAGTTACAGGACAGGAAGCAAATGTTCCAGATTTGTATTGATCCCAGCAGTACCTTACTGGATGAGGTGGGGCATCCACCTAGACCTGCGGTGTCTCCTGTCAAAGCTACTAGCCATACAGTAGTAGCTACTGAGTACTTGAAATATGTCTAGTCCCAATTGAGAAATACTGTAAGTATAAAGTTAATACATACTGGATTTCAAATAATTAGTATAGGAAAAAAAATTATGAGAAGTATTAATATAATTATTTTACTGATACATATTAAAATGACAACACTTTTTACATATTGGGTTAAATAGAACACATTGAAATTAGTTTCCTCTGTCTCCTTTTACTTTTTCAACTTTTTTTTAACATTTATTTATTTTTGAGACAGAGACAGAGCATGAAAGGGGGAGGGTCAGAGAGAGGGAGACACAGAATCTGAAGCAGGCTCCAGGCTCCGAGCTGTCAGCACAGAGCCCGACACGGGGCTCGAACTCACGGGCCGCGAGATCATGACCTGAGCCGAAGTCAGCCGCTCAACCGACTGAGCCACCCAGGCACCCCTCCTTTTACTTTTTCAAATGTGGCTACTAGAAAACTTTGAATTTCAGAAGTAGCTCCCATTATATTTCTTTGGAACTAGACCGGCTCTAGACCTCAACTTTTTAAAAAAATTTTGTTTAGTGTTTATTTATTTTTGAGAGAGAGAGAGAAAGAGAAAGAGCGGGGTAGGGGCAGAGAGGGAGGGAGACACAGAATCCAAAGCATGTTGCAGGATCCAGGCTGTCAGCACAGAGCCTGAAGTGGGGCTCAAACTCACAAACCATGAGATCATGACCTGAGAAGAAGTTGAATGCTCAACCAACCCACATGCCCCCCTAGACCTCAACTTCTTAAGCGCTATTTGATTAGGAAATTATGGGGGCGCCTGGGTGGCGCAGTCGGTTAAGCGTCCGACTTCAGCCAGGTCACGATCTCGCGGTCCGTGAGTTCGAGCCCCGCGTCAGGCTCTGGGCCGATGGCTCGGAGCCTGGAGCCTGTTTCCGATTCTGTGTCTCCCTCTCTCTCTGCCCCTCCCCCGTTCATGCTCTGTCTCTCTCTGTCCCAAAAATAAAAAATAAAAAACGTTGGAAAAAAAAAAAAAAAAAAAGGAAATTATGTGCTAAGCACGGTGCCAGGCACTGGAGATGCAAAGTTGTACAAAGGAAGTATGTCTCTGCCTTCACTGGTGGGGAGGAGGGGTAAGCAGAATAGATAGAAAAAGATTAATGAGCAAAAATAATTGGGTTAAATACTATGCAAGTACCATGACAGAGGGAGAAACGGACATCCCTGGAAGCAGCAACAAAATGGAGCAGGTGAGACGGGACCAGGGCAGGTTGCCCTGCATCTCCCCTGCCTTTCCACCGTGCAAGCCTCCCCTTCCTCTGAAACCCGACAGTGCGCAACCTGAGTGCCGCTTACCTCACCTTCCTTACATGAGCCCCTACATTGTCAATTACTTTTTCTTATCTCCACAATGAAATCATGAACTACTGAAGGCAAAGATTTTATATTTTGTTACCGCTGATAGCAATTTATATATAGTAAGATTTCAAAAAATATTTGATAACTAATACAACTTTCCCAGAGAAAATGGCCAACTTACATCAAGAATATACTTCCTCCCCACCCCCCCACACACACATGCACACACGCACGCACACACACCAGTTGAGTATCTGGAAGATGAATTAATGATAGTGGCTGATAGAATAATAGTAAGATAAACGTATCATAGAAGGAATGGACATGTTAAATCACTATATCGTACACCTGAACATAACACTGTATGTTAACTATACTGGAATTAAAATTTAAAACTTAGATAATAAATAAAAACATTTTTAAAATTTTTAAATAGAGTGCCTGGGTGGCTCAATTGGTTAAGCGTCCAACTCTTGATTTCAACTCAGGTCATGATCTCTCAGGGGACTTAGAGCCCCACGTAGGGCTCTGTGCTACCACATGGAGACTGCTTAGGATTCTCTCCCTCTCTCTCTCTCTGCCCCTTCCCTGTTCGTTCTCTTTCTCTCTCTCTGTCTCTCTCTCTCTCTCTCAAAATAAATAAAACATTAAATTTTTTTTAATTTTTCAAAAATTAAAAACTTAATTGAAAAAATAAAATAACACAATAAATTTAAAAATAAAAGGAATGGACATGAAGGTAGAAGATGGGCAGAAAATAAATAAAAAGCAATCTGGAAATCCACAAATATTCAAAAAAATTTGTACTAAGAAACAAAATGACCCAATAAGTTCAGTTACACAGTCATGTAATGTTGTTTCTCAATTATCAAGGAAGCATGATCACAACTTACGGGTAGTTTCTTGAGCAGTCACCGGGGGAGACTCCCCTTCATCATACACTGCAGAAACCCCTACTGTGTACAGGGTTTGTGAGAGCAGGTCTTTGAGAGGGGTGCTGGTCCTTGACCTGTCTACTTCTACCTGTAATAGAGCAGTGGAACTATTTTTATGAAGAGTATAGTTTTAACATCTCTGTTGTTTACTGTACCTCTTAGCAAAAGAGCATAAGAATTATGCTACAAAAAATAGCAATGGTTTCTAATATGCAAAAGAGTCCAGGAACCAGAGACAGTTTAAATGCTTCCAATGTGGAAAAATATATTGACACTAGGGTTTGGTAAATAATGACTCTCTACAGATTCAAGCAACCTAACCATTTTGCAACGACAGTTTCTCTGTTTCCTTTTGTATCACTGCCTTACTTCTTTCAGAAATGTTCTCCTGTGCATTACCTCATTTGTTATGCACAAGAATCCTGTGAGGCCCACTGGTCATTGTGCCTCTTTTGAAATTGAAACTTAGAATGAAATGAATGTGTACACATGTATAAATTAGCTTTAGTGTAATCCAAATGACCAGCACAGTCAACAAGTGAGTGCTTACGGAAACTATTTCTATCTACCAAAAATGTCATTAATGCGCCCCCAAGCACACATAAGTTTTAAGCCCATTCTCTAGTGAAGGCCCTCAGTTTGCTCCCACCTTGAATCAGGTTGTCATCAAAACAGATCTCTGCCCCAACATCATTTCAAAAACGCTCACCTCCAAAAGGACCCTCCTCTAAGAATACATTTACCCTTTCTCTCAGTCCTGCTGCATTGCCCTATCTTCCTACTATCTGATGAACTCCCCTCTTCTTTCCTGCATCCTTTGCTAGCTTTTATTTTTAGAAACATTATTATGATATTTTTAGTAATTTATAGAATGCAGAGTTACCATAAAAAGCATCTTAATGAGAAGGAAGTACCATCTACATTCTACGACTCTATCCATTTAAGGGATAATGATTTTGAGATCAATATCACACAACAAAACATTTCCAAACTAAATGCAACACAGTCCAATATATCATCAAGTATTCAAAAAATGCCTTATTAATATAACAAATTTTCAATACTGTATTAATAAAGTTACAAGTATTCAAACACGCTGTTCTCTATACTTATTTGGGTTCTTTTATTAAACCTACAGAAAACAAATATTTCCAAATCCATTCCAGTCTTCAACTTACCTCTTTGACATCCTCTTCTGGTGTTTTGTAGCGAACGATATATTTACGCACTTTTCCAGGCACGGGTTCCCAAAACACATTCATGGTGCTGTGAGTCACATCTCTGAGTCTCAGATCTCGAGGTTTGGGTAAAGGCACTGGAGACGCATGAGAAATGAGGTTTTGATGTGGCTCTCACCACAGAGTTCTCATGCATTTACACACGTTTTCAAGCAGTTGTTTGCAGAAAACTTAACAGTGTGCAGCAAAATAACTTTAAAAAATAGCTATGCTGATAAACATACTATGATTCTACTAGGTAGAGCTCAATTTTTCTTAGTAAGGATCTTTAAAAATATGATAAATTAAAATTTTTATTATAATTATAATTTCTCTTTTATATGCAGACTTCCTTCCACACTATTTTAATAAGATCTTACTTGCTATTCAGCTATAATATATCATAATTCAGCATAAATGTGCAGCTTGTGTTTATCATATATTTAAATCAGTTAGGATAGAAAACAAAATTGAAAAAGTTATGGTCCCTTAATAGAAAAGGATAGAAAAACAAATGGTTATGAGAATAAAGAATGAAGATGGGCCAAAATTAAGCACCCGGTAAGCTGGTAAGAAAATCCACAGAAGCATAAATGGTTACAAGAAAATCAAAATGACAAACTTTTTGCCAAGTCAAACAAAACTTTACCTTAAAAAGAACAGGGCTAAGGATACCAACAAAGAATATATTAGACAGATCTCACTTTCTAGCTGCCCGTTGACCAATTTCCTTTGTCTCTCATTTCAACTCTGTACATCCTTCCTCCTGAACGTCACCCTCCACTTCCATGTTTCTGCACCTTTTTCCCTTCAATGTTTTTGTCTCTCTGCATCTCTGTGTCCTCCCTTCCTCCACTGTTGTATTCCAGTTCCATATCAAATCCATGACCACACTCGCCTTTCATGCCATTATGACTCTTGCATCGTCTCTCCGGACACTCTGAGAACACCTATCTCCAATCCCTAGCTGGCTTCCCACTCTTTCCATCTGCCACTACCTCATTTCTACAAAACCACCACCAGCTCTAAACAGGGTCTAATATATAAAAAATGATTATTTGTTGTCAATGAATTTATACTGTCCCACCTTTCAAGGGCTCTTTCTCTTTTCTGCCTTATCATGCTTCTGTATCACTTCCCCTCCCCCTTGAAGTTTCCTTCTAACTTCTTAATTTCCTTAGAAATGTGGGCTGAGACTCAAATTTAAACCTAGTCATCTATTCCAACATGACCACCTCAACAAGCATGAAACAAAAGTTCTACCCAGGAAAAGCAAGGGTCCTAAGTGCAATCATTGTCCTTTTCAAGAAAAAGCACCTGAATGCCAATGAAACAAACCAAAAACACAAAAGGGACTGATCAATAACTCAAGAAAAGTGCAAACCACAAAGGAGTCCACGTGCTTTACACTACCTTGTATTATCTATTGGTGCATTCCCAATACCCAGCAAAGTGACTGAAGTACAACAGATGATCAATAAATATGTTTTTGGATTGAGTAAACTGATTAGCTCACTTAATTGAAACAGACTTATCTACATGTGCCATAAAGTTTCTACTTCAGCAAGAACTTGGAACATCTTAATCTTCAGTCTAGAATCTTCCTGCAAAATTACACTCACCCGACATTCCCTTCTCACCAGTGCTATATATCATACTTAAATATACCATCATTTTATATTCTATGCCCTAATTGACACTTGGCCAAAAGTACTTGTAAGACACCCACCACTGATTGTTAAGAAACATCCTCAGTATCAACTACGTTAAATGTGAAAAAAAAGTACATCCTAGAATCAATTTAAGATGCTGCCATAAGTCTAGAATTAACTTTAATTCTCAATTGTGATTCCCATAAGGAATAACCCTGTAATTTATGCACAAATTATTCAAGTATTCATAGTGTCATTGGGTGGAAGAAAAATCCTAATGAACATTATATCAACAGCAATAAAGAAAGAATAAAAACTGGTAATATCTTACAGGTGACTTCCCGAGCAGTGACAGGTTCACTAGTGAGATCGTGCAAGGCAGCCTGCACTGTGACTGCATACTCAGTGTTGGGAAAAAGATCAGTCAGCTGCACGTCGTTCACTGTTGGCCCCACACGCATCTGCATACGGACATGCCAAAGGGAAATAAGACATTCAAATCAAACATTTCCATTTACTGGGGCTAGCCAATTATGGCCTATTTGTAACCACTAGATTATATAACACAACGTTTATTTTTCACTTCTCTGAACAGAATTTCTTTTCATGCCAATGTTTTTTTTAAAATGTGTCAGAGGTCACAAATCTAATTTTCTATTTTTCCATTTTGCATGTAGTTATAAATGAGTTCATAAGCAACTGCAGTTTAATGCAGTCTCTAAAACTATAAAGTCTCAGGAAGACCCAATGATAAAGAAACAAATGTCTCCCACCTCTTTTGGTTTTGCTGGTTCTGTGGCATTGGTGGGTTCGTATGTCACGGTGTAGCCAGTAGCCCCTCCCACTGGCTGCCACTGCACATGCATGGTGGTAGGGCTAATATCATAAATATTCATGCTGACCACAGGGACTGGTACTGTTGGAATGTAAAGGCAGACATCAGTCTAAGTCCTGTCAGTCTACTCATTTTTAATTGTTGACTCCTATTTAATAATTGGTATTATATATGCTAAATAGAGAATGGGTTGCTGCAAGAAGTCAATGAGGGTCAATATAATTCTTTCCTCTCTCCTGAAAAACCTAATCTCATTGTTCATTGCCACCTCATACTCAGGACAGCAAGTTACAACTATTTTATAAAAAAAGAAAGTTTAAATTTCAACTGGCATTCCAATGAGTCCATATGGAAGTGAAAATAGATACCAACTTCCTGAAATGTCAATCTCTTTTTCTGGAATATCTTTAAGTTGTCTCTTTTCAGACTTCAATCATAAAATTTCATATATAAGTAACAAGTACAGTATTTTATTTCATCATTAATTAAAAAAAATTAAGTAAGAGTGCCATATATTAATAACTGGAACTTAGGGGATTCATGGACTTCTGGAAACCAGGCCCATGAGGCACAGTAAAAGATTTTCAGTTTCCTCTTCATTTAATATCCATATAGCTTTCTATATACTGTCCAAAGATTGAGTTTAAAGTTTCAAGAAAATATCAGATTAATCCTGCCCATTATGAAATACATTATTTCCCACTTCCTATGATCTAATATGAAGGATAGTAAGAGAAGAGATGGAGGACAGGTTCAAGATGGTAACAAAAGAAGACTCTGAAATCACCTCTTCCCATGGATGCGAAAAATTTATAGCCACATATGAAATAATTTCCTCTGAAACAGAAAGACCTGAGAACTAGAGGAATAGTACCTTCCACAACAAAGAGAAAAGAGCCATATCAAGGCAGGTAGGAGAGGTAGGAGAAATATGAAAGTAATAATTTCACTGGAAAAAGTAAATATATAGTAAAGATAGTAGATCAATCACCAATAAGGCAAGTATGAAGGTCAAAAGACAAAAGTAGTAAAGTTAACTAAAATTATAATAATTAGCTAAATGATGCATAAAATAAAAGATGTAATATGTATCATCAAAAATATAAAACACGTGGGGTGCCAGGGTGGCTCAGCATCCGACTTCAGGTCATGATCTCATGGTTTGTGAATTCAAGCCCCACATCCAGCTCTCTGTTATCAGCACAAAGCCCGCTTTGGATCCTCTGTCCCCCTGTCTCTCTCTCTCTACCCCTCCTCCACCCACACTCTCTCTCTGTCTCTCTCAAAAATAAATATTTAAAAAAATCTTCTTACATAAAACATCATTTCTTTAAAAATATGAAAAATGGGGGATAAAAATGTAAAATTTGGGCATGTGTTCAAATTTAAGTTGCTATCAACTTAAGAGACTATCATATGCATAGGATGCTACATATGAATCTTACAGTAACCACAAAGAAAAACTAATACTAAATATATAAAAGAAAATAGGAAAGAAATCTAAACATAACACTAAAGAAAGCCAGAAAACCACAAGAGGAAAGAAAAAGAGAAGAAAAAAGACAAAGAAGAACTGCAAAAACAACCAGAAAACAACAAAATGGAAATAAGTACATACCTATTGATTATTTCTTCAAATATAAATGGACTAAATTTACCAATCAAAAGACAGAGTGGATAAATAGATTTAAAAAAAAAAAAAGAACTGTCTATATGCTACCTACAAAAGACTCATTTCAGAAATAAGGACACATGCAGACTGAATGTGAAGGGATGCAAAACAATATTCTATGAAATGGAAATGAAAAGAAAGCTGATGTAGCTATACTCATATCAGACAAAATAGACTTTAAAATAAATACTGTACTAAAAGACAAAGGGGGCACCACATAATGATAAAAAGATCAACCCAGCCAGAAGAAATAACATTAAAAATAAAAGTTTATTTATAAACACCCAACACAGGAGCACCAAAGTATATAAAACAAATATTTAAAAACCTAAAAGGGGAGATTGAAAGCAAAAAAATAATAGTAGGAGACTTTAAAACCCTACTTACAGCAATGAATAGGTCATGAGACAGAACATCAATAAGGCAATATTGGTCTTAAATGACACATTAGGTCACATGGCCATAATAGATATATGCAGAACATTCTATCCAAAAGCAATAGAATGCACATGCTTCTAAAATGCACATGGAACATTCTCCAAGATAGATCACATGTTGGGCCACAAAATAAGTCTCAATAAATTTAAGAAGACTAAAATCGTATCAAGCATCTTTTCTGACAAAAATGGTAAGAGACTAGAAATCAATTACAATGACAAAACTGGAAAAAACACAAAAACATGAAAACAAATAACATGTAACTGAACAACCATGAGGTCATCAAAGAAAGCAAAGGAGATATCAGAAAATACTTAGAAAAAAATAAAAGAGAAATAGCATACCAAAATCTATGAGATTCAGCAAAAGCAGTTCTCAGAGGGAAGTTCATAGCAATATAGGTTTATGTCAAGAAACAAGAAAAATCTCAAATAAACAATCTAACTTTACACCTAAAGAAACTAGAAAAAGAAAAATAAATTGAGCCCAAAGTTAGAAGGAAGGAAGTAATAAACATCAGAGGCAGAAATAAATTAAATAGAGACTAAGGAAATAGAAAAGATCAATGAAACTAAGAGCTGGTTCTCTGAAAAAGATAAACAAAACAAAAAAACCCTTAGTTAAACAAACAAAGGAAAAAAAGGACTCAAATAAAATCAGAAATGAAAGAAAAGTTACAACTGATGTCATGGTGGGGAGGGGGGGAAGATCATAAGACACTACATAGGAGTGCCTGGGTGGCTCAGTCAGTTAAGTGTCTGACCCTTGATTTCAGCTCAGGTCATGACCTCACGGTTGTGAAATCAAGCCTCATGAATGGCTCTGTACTCAGCATGGAGTCTACTTGGGATTCTCTCTCTCTCCCTCTCTCTCTCTCTCCCTCTCTCTCTGTCTGCCCCTCCCCCACTTGTTTTCTCCCTCCCTCTCTCTCTCTCAAAATAAATAAACATTTTTTTAAAAGACCTACTACAAAAGACAATATGCCAGCAAACTAGACAGCCTAGAAGAAAAGGATAAATTCTTAGAAACATACAATCTCCCAAGACTGAATCAGGAAGAAACAGAAAACCTGAGTAGAGTGATTACTAGCAAGAAGATTGAATCAGAAATCAAAAACTCCCAGCAAACAAAAGTTCAAGACCAAACAGCTTCATTGGTGAAATCTTCCAAACAGTCAAGGAGATTTAATACGTAACCTTGTCAAACTCTTCCAAAAATTAAAGAGGAGGGAATGCTTCCAAACACATTTTATGAGGCCAACATTACCCTGACATAAAAAACAGACAAGGATGTCACAAAAAAAGAGAGAAAATTATGGGTCAATATCCTTGACAAATATAGATGTAAAAATCCTCAACAACATATTAGCAAACCAGATTTAACAATACATTAAAAGCATTATACATTATGATCAAGTGGGATTTATTCCAGGGATGAAGAATGGTTCAAATTCACAAACCGATCAATGTTATATACAACATTAACAAAATGAAGGATAAAAATCATATGATCATCTCAACAGATGCAGAAAAAGCATTCAATAAAATTCAACACCCATTTATGACTTAAAAAAAACTCTCAACAAAGTGGCAATAAAGGAAATTTACCTCAATATAATAAAGTCCATATATGACAAACCCACAGCCAACATCACATTCAGTGGGAAAAAGCTGAAAGCTTTTCCTCCAAGTTCAAGAACAAGACAAGCATGCCCACTCTCACCACTAATTCAACATAGTATTGGAACTCCTAAATATAGCAACTAGGCAAGGGGGAAAAAAGGTATTCAAATCAGAAAGGAAGAAGTAAAACTGTCACTATTTGCAAATGACATGTTACTATATATAGAAAACCCTAAAGACACCACCAAAAACTGTTAGACCTAATAAATGAATTCAGTAAAATCACAGGACATAAAATCAATATACAGATATCCATGGTATTTCCATACACTAATAACAAACTATCAAAAAGACAAATTAAAAAAATAACCTCATTTGTAATTGCATAAAAAAGAATAAAATATCTAGGAATAAATTTAACCAAAGAGGTGAAAGAACTATTCACTGAAAACTAATAAAACCTAATAAAAGAAACTGAAGATACACAAAGACATGGAAAGACATACTGTGCTCATAGATTGGAAGAATTTATACTGTCAAAATGTCCAGACTATCCATAAAAATCTACAGATTCAATGCAATCCCTATCAAAGTTACAATGTCATATTTCACAAAACTAGAACAAATAATTCTAAAATGTATGTGAAACCGCAAAAGGTGCTGAATAGCCAAAGCAATCACAGGGAAAGAAGAACAAAGTTGTGGGGTGCCTGGGTGGCTCAGTCGGTTAAGCGTCCGACTTCGGCTCAAGTCACCATCTCGCGACTTGTGTGTTCAGGCCCCGTATCGGGCTCTGTGCTGACAGCTCAGAGCCTGGAGCCTGCTTCAGATTCTGTGTCTCTCCATCTCTCGGCCCCTCCCCCACTCATGCTCTGGGTCTCTCTGTCTCTCAGTAATAAATAAATGTTAAAAAAAATTTTTAAAAAAGAACAAAGTTGAAAGTATCACAGTCCCTGATTTCAAACTATATTACAAAGTTATAGTAATTAAAACAGTATGGTATGGGCAAAAAACCACACATATCAATAGAACAGAATTGAGAGTCCAGAAATTAACCTGCACATATATGGACAATTAATTTATGACAGAGGAACCATTGTATGTGCAATGGAATAAAAACAGTATCTTCAATAAATGGTGCTGGGAAACTGGTCAGCCACATACAAAAGAATGAAACTTAGACCACTCTCATACACCATACACAAAAGTTAGCTCAAAATGGATTAAAGACTTGAATGTAAAACCTGAAACTATAAAAATCCTAGAACCAAAACATAGATGGTAAGCTCCCTGACATCAGTCTTGGTAATGTTTTTTTTTATTTTAATTTTTTTAACGTTTATTTGTTTTTGAGAGAGAGACAGAGTGTGAGCAGGGGAGGGGCAGAGAGAGAGGGAGACATAGAATCTGAAGCAGGCTCCAGGCTCTGAGCTGTCAGCACAGAGCCCAATGTGGGGCTCAAACTCATGAACTGTGAAATCATGACCTGAGCTGAAGTCAGACACTTAACCAACTGAGCCACACAGGTGCCCCAGTCATGGTAATGCTTTTGTGGCTGAGACTCCAAAGGCAAGGGAAACAAAAATAAAAATAGACAAATGAGACCACATCAAACTAAAAAGCTTCTGCACAGCAAAGGAAAATGTCATCAAAACAAAAAGCAACCCACTGGATAGAAGAAGATATTTGCAAATCAAAACTCCAATAAGGAGTTAATATCCAAAATGTATAAAAAACTCATACAACACAACAACAACAAGAACAACAAAACAAAGAACCCAATTAAAAAATGGGCAGAGGATGTGAATAGACATTTTTCCAAAGAAGACATACAGATGGCTAACAGGCACATGCAAAGATGTTCAACATCACTGATTATTAGGAAAACACAATTCAAAACTACAATGAGAGGTATCACTTCATACGTGTTAGAATGATTATTATTAAAAAGATATGAAATAACGAGTGCTGGCAAGGATGTGGAGTAAAGGGAACCCTGATACACTATTGGTGGGATTGCAAATTGGTGTGGTCACTATGGAGAACAGTATGGAGATTCTGCAAAAAAATTAAGAATAGATACCATAAGATTCAGCTATTCCACTACTGGCTATTTATTCAAAGAATACAAACCACTAATTCAAAAGATATATGCAACGCTATGTTCACTGAAGCATTACTTATAATGACCAAGATATAGAAACAACCTATCTGTGTGCTGGTGGATAAATGGGTAAAGAAGAAGTGATATATAATGAAATATATATAAGTATATATAAAGTGGAATACTGTTCAGCCATAAAAAGGAATTAAATCTTGCCATTAGTGACAACAAGAATGGGCCTTGAGGGTATTATGCTAAGTGAAATAAGTTAAGAGAAAGAGAAATACCACATGACTTCACTCATACGTGGAGTCTAAAAACAAACAAAATCCAAACAAACAAAACCAAATCCATATACGGAGAACAAATCACTAGTTACCAGAGGGGAACAGGGTTGGAGGGTAGGTGAAAGGGATAAAGAAGATCAAGTGTAGAGTGATGGATGGTAATAGACTTTTGAGGGTGATCACTTTGTAGTGTATACAGATGTCAGCTTACAATATTGTACACCTAAACCTTATACAATAAAGAGAGGGGGAAGAGATAAAGACTTAAGAAACTTAACAGTAAGTAGAGTCAATTCTTGTCTTAGAGAGAGTGATGCCCACTCCCTCATCTTATTACTGGCCTCCCTTCCCCTGGAGTCCAGCCAAGAAGGCGGGAAAAGGCAAGAGTTCTTTCATATGGCCTCAGAAACCTTACCAGGAATAGGAGCAAGGAACAACTCTGCCAGAAGCTCTACTCAAAGTCAAAGCCATTAGAACTTCTCTAATAAAGGCCAGGATGAAAAGGCCAGGAAAAAAGGGTTGATGTCATTGACAGCAGGAAGATCTGGCTACATGCAAAACTGAAATAGGTCATCTCTGCACAGCTCCTCTTCCTAATCTTTGTCCCACTCCCCACATGACACCTTTCTTAAGTGAATAACTATACGAAAGGTAAGTGAGCCCTCTCCGTTATCTATGGCCATGACTACCCATTCTACCAGTGGAGTCCCATGATTGCAAGAACAGCCAGTAAGCACAGATGAGTATTTATTGAGCACCTGTACAAAGAACACACTTAGTAAATATTTGTTGAATGGATATTGAACAATGGAATGATATGTAAGGCTGCCAAAAATCCCACACAGACTGCCACCTATTCATCTTAAAAAACAAAATAATGAGAAGATTTTTTTTAATCTGACTTACAAGTTTTTTCTGTGCCCTTCAGAGGCTCACTATATTCATCTTCTACCACAGAATACACATTAACAACATACTCCGTTTCAGGCTTCAGATCTTTCAGTACTGTGCTACTTTCCAGTCGGCTCACATAAAACTAGGGGAAAAAAATTAAAAAATAATAGCAACTTATGCTGCAATCACTTCCTTCTCATCTACGACCATTACAAAGTAAGTTAACTGCAATGAGCTTAGAAATTATATTTCGATGAAACCATTGTCTTTTGCTTTTGGAAATTACCAGATTACAATGAGATCTTAGACAATTCATATAATTTATTCTCCCAGCTGTTGCTTCCTTATTTATTTGTAAAATGAGTGGGTAAAACTAGATCATCTTTAGTGTTTCCTTCCACCTCAAGGATTCTACTATAAACTCATAAATAAATCAAGCATCCTTTGATTAAAAATCATATTGATATTCTGCAATTCTTAGAAACCATGGGAATTTAAGCAAAGCTCTTTTCCTTTAATTAAGCCCAAATGGAAGTGTTTGCCTAGCAAGGAATAGAAAGCACCACTGTTGATTCAGTTCTGCTGCTCTCTACATCTTTCTTGCTCCACACCCAACATTTTTTGGACCTTAATGTGAAGGACTTAATCTCAATATCAGGAAGGAGTGGGCTGTAGATGTTGTCTACTCACTTCTTGACGTTTCCCTCCAGAAACGGGATAGTATTCCACCTTATACCTGTCCACGCTGTCAGCAGGAGGTGTCCAGCTCACTCTAAGAGAACGATGGGTTCGCTCAGAAATAACTAGGTTAGAAGGTGCTTCCAGGTCACCTACACATGGAAGTAAAATGCATACGCTTTTATCATTATTATAGCAAGGTGATGAAATCTGAAATTAGATCGAACAGTATTACTCCCCGTATTTCAAATTTGTACACACATCCTGATATAAAGTAAATCAGTCTAGAGTCCCATTGCCCGTAAGACCTCCCTGGGTGGGCAAAGGATTTTTCAGTCCCTGAAGATTCAAGCCTGGGTTCATCTTTCATTAAAACCTGATCCCACTCTTTCTTGTGGCGCTACCTGTTTACCAATCACCTAGACTCTAAAACCTCTGAATCGTCCTTGAATACTTCCTCCTTTCCCTAACCTTATACATATAACTGATGAATAAGGATTTGGGTCCTGACAATTCCACTGTATCTATCATTGTTGGACCACCCACATTCACCACCCTCATTATCATTTGATTATTTGTATTCATGTCTTAATCTCCTTAACAATAAGTTATACTTGGGGCTCCTGGGTGGCTCAGTGGATTAAGCGTCTGACTTCCGCTCAGGTCACGATCTCACGGTTTGTGGGTTCGAGCCCCACGTCGGGCTCTGTGCTGACAGCTCGGAGCCTGGAGCCTGCTTTGGATTCTGTGTCTCCCTCTCTCTCTGCCCCTCTCTCTGCTCTCTTTCTCAAAAATAAATAAAACATTTAAAAAAAAAAAAAACAATAAGTTATACTCTGTGTGGACAGAATTGGTTTCTCATTTATGTTTAGTTCTCCTATAGGACCTAGTTCAGTGGTAAGAGAAGCTACCCACTTTCTTTCTCAAGAGAGAAGAAAAACAACCAAGTCTTTTAAAATTTGGGAATATCCTACTGCCTGTGATTGTGCTCTCTCTGGTTAAGGAAAGTGAAATGACCAATGAACAACAGAATGACTACAGACCAATATCTAGACGTAACATCAATGAAAATAGAAATATTAAGTTCACAGTGATCATTAGAAAGATGTCCCAAATAATAATTAAAGGAGAATTAATTCAATGACTTCATTAGCATAGCAATCATTCTCCTATAAACTCTTTCAACTTTCTTTGTAAAGCTGGGGAAAACATTTCCATTCTTAGTACTCTAACCCTTATTATAGTTGGGTCATAATCAAGCCTACAAAATTATCAAGCAATTTTACAGTCTGGGAAGCTAGAATGAATGCAACTATTACACAGCTGATAAAAAATAAATAAAGGAAAACTGATAAAAGATGTTTTCACCCCCACTCAAAGTTCTCTCCAACTAAATAAAACTACAACTCTCTCAGCTAACCCAGAGCCAGAAGCCTAAAAATTCTGGCTTCCTGGCTGGTCTATTTCTCCAGGGAAAAGGTCAGTCTGTTGTTCAAAATCCAAAAGGAAAATCTGCAAATGTTTGGAGAGAGAAACTCAAGGAAAAAAGTCAAATACGTGTATTCTCAATACCCAAAGCATATGAACCATTTCTCCCATATTAGTTGCTTATCTTCAAATAAGCTAGAAGTCATTTCTAATTCGTTGCCATCAGAAACAAATCCGAGAAAAAATCACGGACTAAACTAATGATTCTCAACTGAGGGCATTATTCTTCCCATCAGATATTTGGCAACATTCAAAGATATTTTTAGTTGTCACAACTCAGGGAATGCTACTGACATCCAGTAGGCAGAGCCAAGGGACGCTGCTAAACATTTCACAATACACAAAAGAGTCCCCTTTCCCCATCCAAAACATAATTATCTCTCCCAAATATCAACAGTGCTGAGGGCGAGAAGCCCTAGGCTAATCTTACCTGGACCTTTGACACTGTTACACAAGTTAATGGTGAGGTCATCTACAATCCTAGAGAGTGACTCAAAATCAGCCACGTTGTATGCATGAATATCATCAGGATCCGTTGCAATCATCTTTAACTCATCTTCATCAGCATTTTTAATACCTTGCAAAAAAAAGGGATACATCAAATTAAAAGCATTTGGATTTTCAATGTTAACTAGAACATACATATGATTTTCCTCAATAATAAAATGACTATCTCTGGCACAAAATAGAAACAAATAAAAAAATAATGTGAACTAAAGGCTATTCTGAATTGGCTTCTTCTAAATGCTTCTAGCACCAATTTCCCATCAAAAAGTGTCTCTAGAGTGTTTTCTCTGGAAAATAAAATAATGGATATCAAAAATAAACACGGTGCCACAGAAAACCAAACAGGGATTTTCCTGCATCCTACTAATAGTACATTTGTCCTCCTGACCCATTACTTTCTTCCAAGAAGCCATGTAGTTGCATCCCATTACAAGGGGAAAAGAAGAAAATGAGTTGACTTCTTGGCATATCTTTTTGATAAATTATGTGATAGGGAAAATATGTTTAATAAATTATGTGATAGGGAAAATATGTTTATGTGTTTATGCTTCAAAAATATTTTAATTACAAAAATATCCTCAGCTTTTGTAACCCCAGGGGCACTGCTAGCCTTTCGAGCGCTTACCAATAGCAAACAACTCCACGCCTTCATCCTTGAGTTTCTTTGAAGGTGCCTCAACATCATCTTGTGATTTTCCATCAGTGATGAGAACACCAATTTTTCGAGCTCGAGGCCTCATGCCAGCTTGGGTCTTGAAGCTCTGTTGACGAATGAAATTCAAAGCCATGCCTAGTGGGATTTTTAAAAGAGAATCAGTCGCATCATTACTCAGCCACAAGTTCTGACCAAAAGCAAGACCTAAAAGTGCACGAGGCTGTCCTTACTCACCTGTGAGAGTATTGCCTCCTTTGTATGGTAAGTTTGCCACTGCTTGCAACAAGCTCTTCTTGTCTCTGTGAGCATTTAACTGCCACTCTGTTCTGGGATCCCCACTGTACTGAGCAAGGGCTAAAATAACACCACTGGCATTAGCATATATAAAAAAGTAGGACAAAAATGTCTAAAGGTCTTCAATATTGCCAGACCTACCAATTTGTACTCTTTTGGGACCAATTTCAAAAACTTCCACAATGCGAGAAATGAAACTCCTCACGGTTCTAAAATTTGCCCGGCCAATGCTCCATGATCCATCCACCAGCAACACAATGTCTGCTTCCGCTCTGGTGAGACACTCCATTCCTGACATGGCAATCATGAGACAGGACAGAGTAAGGAGCAAATTCTTAGTAGAATGACTTCCTAGCCATGCCTCTGCCATCCCTGGATGCTCAGTGTTGCCTAGCTGCCTTCAGTTCTGTAGCTTAGCTTGGTGATCTGGAGGTCAAGACTCCAAAAATATGTCAATATAATTCATTAACCTCAAATAACATTCATAAGGATCACCAATTCCTCCAATGATATTTCAATGGCAAATCTTTCCTTCATCTTTGACTCTTTCCTGACTACAGTCATAGATGCTGGAGACTTAAATTAAAGCATCATTGTATTTGAAAGGGCTTACAAACCCAAGAGCTGTAATAATTGAATGAGAATGTATAGCCATCTGGCGACAAGGCATTAATAATTTTTATAAAATTTTAATGTGATCTAAAAATTAGATGCAGCATTTTTTTGTAATATGTAATGGTCATTGGCAGACAAATACGAAATGAACTGATAAAATGTGTGAGCTAAAAAAGGTTTTAGTGAGCTTAAAACATGTTCTAAAATAATTAAGCTTCGGGCAATTATTACATATATTATGAAGGATTACACACATGAATCTTTATTAGACCTTTTGGAAGTAAAGATACCTTGTTCTAAAACCTGATAGCTACTATACTATTGAGTTGCTAGCTATTTAACTTTATCATGTACTATGTAAAACAATCAGGTAAATACAGATGGTGAAGTCTGCACATTTAAAAAATCAAGAAAGAAGGAAGACAATTTAGAAAAGTATGCAAACAAATATACAAATTGAGAGCTTTAGAGACAACAAGCACAAACACTGATACAAAGCTAGGGTGCTTTGGAAAGAGAAAAATCCCAATATCCTCAGTGCACAAGCTACAAAATAAAAATATAAGTCAGTTAATATCATCATAACAGAAACAACAGAACATTCATACAAAACAGCAGGATTTGACACTTTGACTTATTTTGTCCACATCCACATTTTTTAAATCCCCTCTTTTCTGGAAGCTTACATTACCAGCTATGACTTTTCCAACTTCTTGCCGTGGTAGCATCCGAGAAAATTAAATGATGCTCATCACACTACAACGGCATCCTTTGCATATAGTACCTCCCATCAGGACTGAAGACTCCCAAATACCACTCCAAACACCTAAGTCTTTGCAAGCCTGCCCCTACTCTGCCCAGGTCTACTCCTTTTTATCAAATGATGGAAAACATTTAGAGGTAAATTCTATCCACTACTTCCACCTCTAAGAACATTCAAAGCTAGCTTCATGCACATCAAAGCAATAACTGTGACAGGAGCAGAAAAATCTAGAGAGCTTATGCTTCCATGTTGCTTACCAAGTCATGGCTGTCCACCTATTTATGTAACCTAACTCTGCTTGCTCAGCCCAAATAAATCATTTCTGCAACTACTTTAACAAAATAACATTGCATTTTAGTTATTAAAAAGAGAGAAAATGTATGTAACCTACCCATTGCAAAACCTCAGCTTTAAATAATACAGTACTATGTAACCAATGCAAATGCTGACAAGAGAGGCCTTAAAAAACACTGTCAAAGGTATGTTTAGCTAGCTGTTTGAAGATACGTTTTTAAGCGTGCAAATTATTTAAGCATATTGTAGTATAAAGTGTTTATATTTGCTTTTCACTGTGTGACTAACCTAACAGTTCACATTTGAAATAGCATCATAATATTAAGTTTTCCTGGGGAAATGTAACTCAGTTTCTTACCAGAGGATAAAATTGGCATGACAGTTGTATCAGAAAGGGTTGTCATTTCTTGTCCAACAAGGGGTGAACTCTCTCCTCCATCGAACATTCCAAAAACATTTACTTTATAGGTGGTACCTGCCCTGAAATGTTAAAATATATAGTTCGTATGTAGAACTGGCTCAAGAGGTAGCACATTTTGCTTTGTTAAACACATTCATCTTGATTTTACAAAAGTCCACTTACAGCAAGTTAAAAGGTACTGCTTCTAAGCAATGGGCTTTAAGAAAATAATTTAAATGCTGTATATTGCAAGGTAACATAAAGTACCTAGCACAATGCCTGGCACATAGCAACCTCAATAAATTTCATCCTCTCTAATCTGCTAAAAGTAAACAATGAGTATTTATATAGATTTCAATATCGTTGAATGAATGATTGAGACAAACAAACTTTCCAAAAAGCAATGCACAGTAGTCCATTCTTCCTACTGTGATGAATGTAGGGTGCTGTTCAAACTCAGACTTCCTTGTTTTCCACTGCACAGCCTGAAGCGAGACCTTTAATCAGCCCACCCTTTCCCGTTCCTGCCAGCTGGCACCAAGCACAAAGTCCTGCTTCTCTCTCCCATGGCCCACCCTGGAAGAGGATTCATATTCAGCATCTCAGTGTGAGTCACCTGGGCCTTTCCAGAAGGCACAAGAACCCCCACATGTCAACAGGCCTGGCTAGGGACAAGCTGCTTTTGGTGACATCGTGAAACATGAAAGTTAATTTTTAAAAAAGCAGGATGTTATTGAAAAGATGCCATTCCTAACCATTAAAATGTCACAAAAAACTCAGCTTGGCCTCTGAATCCTAACCTCATCTTCTGTAAGAACAAGACTAAGAAAGCAACTTCAGCTGATTTTAAGCACTCTGCTGGCAATCAGACACATAAGTGATTATCTGTGTAGTCCTACTAATTTACATAAACTATTCGATCTTTTAACCATAACTGAATATAGTTCATTCCTACCTAAGTTCCTCCAAAACAACTGTATTGTCATATGGTCCAACCACTAACTCCCCCAGTCTTCTGTCATCCCCCGTAGGGTGGAAAGTGACTTTATAACCCTTTACTTCCCCAGGGGCAGGCTCCCAAGTCACTCGGAAGCTTGACATGGTTGGGTCAGATGTTTTGAGGTTTCTGGGTGATTTAAACCGAGAAGCTGTAAAGATAAAAATGTTTTAAAATATTATCCATAAGACTAGGTTTGGGGTTTTTTATTACCCCCTGCAATAAGAAATCAGATTAGCGATATCTAAGTGATGTACATGGGAATCATCGCAAACACAACACTTCAAATTGTATATTTATAAAATGTGGTAGCACCAGACATAACATCCAATAAAAATCCTGATAACGAAGTGCTACCCAAATGGATATATAAATAATTCTCACCATTCATAAGATCATATTAGCATTAGAACATTAATATGTAGAATCATTTTACCAGGATTAGTATGCTAATCAGGATCCCATCTGATTATTATAATCTAATTTACTATGGAATTAATTTTAGGCACTAACAAATAAAGTAGATGTATTAAAGCCTTCCTTTAATATATTATACTCTTGCCCCCCCTCCAAAAAAAAAATTATTTTATACCTGTTGTTCCTGATCCTTGCCTAAGCTTTCCTTCTCCTGTCTTGTATATTGGGAGAACTGTAATGTCATATGTGGTCTGGGGCTGAAGTCGTTTTAACACTGTTGAGGTGACTGTGGGTGGCACTTTAGCAACCATTTGTCTCCCTCCCCCATGGGGGCGATACACAACACGGTAGTTGATGACTTTCCCAGGTGCTGGTTTCCAGGTAACTCTCATTGTGTTTTCTGTTTCTTCATCCACTTTCAAGGTTTTTGAATCTGGGGATACTGTGGGATAAAAGGAGATTACAATGTATACCGTGTTGAAAGAAAATATACATGTCTTCTTTCCCATTTATGTGAAAAGAAACTGTGGTTTCTTAAATATGTACAGTATTCTTTTGCTTAGCAATGTGATCTCTCATAAATTCATGATGGCGTGTGAGCCTAATCTCAGTGAGATCACGGTAAGATGTTTTCTCTTTATCTAGCTAATAACTAAAAAATGGAAGTTCATATTGCACGGATTTCCTTTTGCATTCTAGAGACTTTAGTAAAGAAAACATCCATTTCCGGAGATGAGCTTTAGAATTTTTATTATATTTCCATCCGTAAAGAATTCCAGTAGCAATCATGCTGTGGAGAATACTAAAAATCATGAATGCAGGGTCAGAAATATTATTTGGGTCTTTTCAGTAAAAAGTATGGTCCATAAATGATTAGCCAGAGTTGACTATAGTTAACCCTATTTTTGTGACTGCCACTGACATGAACACAAAAAGAATAGGAAACTCTAACACATAAAAATATCTCCAGGGTTCTAAAAACAAACTGGTATACACTGAGTGTTTTAGGGAACACTATGTAAAAAGTGTTTGATAAATATATAATCAGTGTTTTTTATTAAATTATCTTTTACTAATATTTCACAATTATTAATAACTATATCAGTATCAGAAACAGATCACTAAACATCCACAAAAAGCCAACACACATCCCTTTTCTTTTACAAAGTTAAAGCATATAAGCAAGATCATTTCACTCAGTTCAATAATCTTAGCATTCAAAGATAATAAGCAATTTCTACACGAAGACACTAAACTGAAGGAAACAGTGCAAAGAATATTTCTTGATCCTAAGAGAAATTTTCATGTAAAGAATCTTTCTTGATCCTGTGAGAAATTTTCGTGTTCAAACAGGCAAGGGCCACTTGTAACAACTAAAAAATCGAAATAAACTAAATATGTATATTGAACAAAATTTTTCAAACATTGGATATCAGGCAAGGTAGGACAGTGATCCCTGAGAGATAAAAACAAACGGGAGTGAGCTTTATGATTATCCTGGCTTATTGCTTAGACAGAATTTCCAGCCCCAGTTCAGGAAGAGGGAAAGCAGATGGAGCCTGATGATCTCACTTAGATCTCACTTAGAGGAGATGGTTTTGTGAGTTAGGGGAGGCCAAGGCATCTAGAATTGCAGAACAGAGTACTGAAGAGGAGATGGTGTAACAGAGGGAAAAGCTCCAGAAATCTGCAAGCGGTCCTCCTGGAATCTTCAGCCCAGTGCTAATCAGTGCATATGTATGAGGAAACCACCCAAAGCTAGGGAAAGAACTACTCAAAAGCAGCAGAAGGAACAATTATTTCCTAGAGTTCATGCAGTCCCCCAGTGATGCCCCATTAATGGGGCAAAATTATCCCTAAACTAAGGGATTCTCTGGTCTGGTTGTAACAGAACTTAAATGGAAGCTTGAGAAAGATTAAACTACTCCAAATAACTTGACTGAATCCCAGAGCAAAGCTTAAAGATATTTAGAAGAAGGTAAAAATATCTGGCACCCAACAAAGTAAAATTCACAAAGTCTGACATCTCATAAAAATTACCAGACATGCAAAGAAGGAAAAAATATGACTTATGTTATAGACTGAGTGACTGTGTCTCCTGAAAATTCATTTGTTAAAGCCTTCACCTCTAATGTGATGGTATTTGGAGTTAGGACCTTGGAAAGGTAATCAGGATTAAATACAGTAGTAAGATTAGGGTCCTAATCTGATGGGACTGAAATCCTTATAAGAGGAAGAGGAGACATCAGAGCATGATCTCTCTCTCTCTCTCTCTCTCTCTCTCTCTCCCCCCACCTCCATGCGGAGACTGGGGAAAGGCCACGTGAGGACATAGTGAGAAGATGGCCATCTGTGAGTCATGAACTGACTTCTCAATAGAAATCAAATTGTGCCAGAATTTTGATCTTGGACTTCTAGCCTCTAGAAGTATGAGAAAATAAATTTCTGTTGTTTAAGCCACCACTTAATGGTATTTTGTTGTGGCAGTTACAGCTAAGACAACCCATAAGAAGAAGAAAAATCAACCAATAGAAACAGCATCAGAAATGACATATATGACATAATTTTTCAAAAGGGACAGTAAAACAGCTATTACAACTATATCCCACATGTTAATAATGCGAGAAAAAGTATTAGGCATGTTAAGTAAAGATATAGAACATATAAAAGAGACTCAAACCAAACTTCGAGATGAAAACTACAATGTCTAAGATTGAACATTTGGAAATTGTGGAAAGAAAATTAGTGAACCTGTTGACATGGTAATAGAAACTATCTGAAATCAAACACAAGGGGAAAAAAGATTGAAAGGCTGAACAGCACAATACTAAGCTGTGTGATAACCTCAAACAAATTAATACATGTATAATTGGAGTACCTAAAGAGAATGGGGTGTAATAAAGTATTTTTAAAAAATAATGGTCTAGGGGCACCTGGGTGGCTCAGTCGGTAAGCATCCGACTTCGGCTCAGGTCATGATCTCGCGGTCTGTGGGTTCGAGCCCCGCGTCGGGCTCTGTGCTGACAGCTCAGAGCCTGGAGCCTGTTTCAGATTCTATGTCTCTCTCTTCCTCTGACCCTCCCCTGTTCATGCTCTCTCTCTCTCTCTGTCTCAAAAATAAATAAATGTTAAAAAAAATTAAAAAAAAAAATAATGGTCTAAATATTTTCAAATTTTATAAAAGTATAAACTCGCAGATCCAAGAAACTCAATAAGCCCCAAGCACAAGTATGAAAAAAACTTCATCAAGGCCCATCAGAAACAAATTGCTTCAAATCGGTGATAAAAAGAAAATTTTTAAAGCAGCTATGTAAGCAAAAGATACATTATATAGAAAGGACAAATAATGACAAAATACATAAAGAAATTCAATATATGGTGGGGCGCCTGGTGGGTGGGTCAGTCGTTGAGTGTCCGACTTCAGCTCAGGTCATGATCTCGGGACTCGTGGGTTCAAGCTCTCCATCGGGCTTTGTGCTGACAGCTCAGAGCCTGCATCCTGCTTTGGTTTCTGTTGTCTCTCTCTTTGGATTCTCTCTCTCTCTCTCTCTCTCTCTCTCTCTCTGTGTGTGCCCCTGACCTGCTCACACTCTGTCTCTCTGTTTCTCTCTCAAAAGTAAATAAACATTAAAAAAAAAGAAATTCAATATATGGTTATGGATTGTTTCTGGGAGATGCAAAAGTATACGTTAAACTTAGAGTAAACTGGTTGCAATTTTTTATTTTAGGGTTTAAAGACACTAAGAATTCTCAGCAAAGCCCATTACTTTCTATAAATACTAACATTTATTCAGATTAATCCTCAATTCTCTATTACTATTCTCTAGGTAAGTAAACTATTATTTATATATACATATGATATTTATATTTATTATATTTTTTCCAAAGGAAAAAATGTAAAGTCCTTACAAAAACTTTTGGAAATAGTATAGGAAAGAGCACTATATAGAATAACAATCTATTTGGATTAGTATCATTTCCAATTGTCACAAATATTGAGTAAGTTGATGTGTGTCTAACACTTTTCTAGAAAAGATTGTGCTAATGTTTCTGACCTCTTGTTTCTATGCCTAAATTTGTATTCAGTGGAACAAAGTGTATCTCTCTTGCACAAAATTTCCAGACGAACTTCTCACAACTCAGAATTGAGAAAAATTAACAGTTAATTCTTACAAGTGTTGGTCTTGTAAGACACCTATATCCCCCAAAATATGAGATCCCAAACCTCAAAACAGTCCCAAATTTAGATGTTAGTAACAAATTTTGTAAATCATACTTTGAAATGCTTCAAGGAACGCAATTATATTCCTGCCTTTTAATTCTTTAAAATAAAAGAATCGAGGTGAAATAAGGTACAACATATCTTACCCTAGTCTTCATGGAAAACTTTAAAGTTTAGGGCAAAAAAAAAAAAAAAGCCTCGCTGGCTTCCCATGAGCAAAAAGCAAAAATTTTCACTTCATTGATAGGTATGCCACGTGCTGTAAAAGGGTGCAACATTCACATCTGTAAGTGCTTTTCATGTTTTAGGAGCTCTCACAAGATGCTTTCCAACACCCACTGTACCTCTGCTAACCCAGCTGCCATAAACTCGAGCGCCAATAGAAAGGTTCCCATCTGCTGGCTTTCTAGCCACAATCCATGGTTTTCATTGTGTCAGCAGTTTGCACACCATGTTGCCGAGTTTCAGGTGAAAGCACTCCCGAAAATATTTCCACAATGTCCCCTTGGAAGTTTATGAGAAACTCTGAGAGCATGACCTAGTGACTCTGCCCATTTATCCATACTTTAGGATTCATCCACCACCCAAGTACCACATCTGACTCTGATTTCTCAAGTACTTTCTAAACTGCTTTACTTTCCACAGAGAGGGCAAAATAAAATACAACAACAAAATAGAAGTAGAACAAAGAAAGTTTCTTGTCTTCTCTATCATTTGCTTAGATGTTTGAGCAGTTTGTGCACAAATGAAACTCTGAAAACTGTACATTTCATTCCTGCCTACTCTGCTCCTAGTTCAAAAGAGACCTTTCTGTTCACTTACCTTTAACTCAATCAATTAGTCAAAAAAATATTGAAAATTTCTTAGAGGCTCAGCTTCTTAGAGATGAAGGTTTATTTAGGGTTTCTGTTAACATATTTGCTTTTGGCTAAAACATATCCCCTGTGGAGATTTTCAGTCCCAAATAAATATTTGAAGACTTAGTCTTTTTGGAAGAAGACACAAATGAGAAGATTTTTGAAAAAGCTCCCCTCTAAATACAGATACTTTTGTAACTGCTCAATCACATGAACTGTATCTTCACTCCTACAAACAAAGTTGGCTATATGTGTAATATCTGGCCTAGTTTATGAAATGATTTCTCTTTACAACAAATAAAGTTCTGCCAGATGAACTTCTGCCAAATTTTTAAACTACATCAGCCAATATATTCAGACACAAGAGTTCATTTACTACCATGGAAACCAATCATGTGAATATCTGAGCAATGTGCCTTTTCACATATTTAAGTTTCCAATAAGTTCGTTTTAAATTCCAATTAAGTTCGTTTTAAATCTGGTTAATTTTGCACAAATTTAAACTTGGACACATTCTTCTGAGTTTTCCAGTGATTAAAAAAAGAGAGAGATGAGTTCTTCAGACAACTCTGACCAAAAGACTTCAAGACAACTTAAAATCAGGATATAGGACTTATCTAAAATTGCTCATGGCACTTCCCTCTCTTCTCTTTTACCCAAAAAAAAAAAAAAATTCCCCACTTCTTCCACTTCTTTCTAATAAAAGGAAATTCAAGAAGGTCCCATTCTTTTCCCTTTTCCTCAAATCTTCCCAAAACAAAAGGAATAAAATCTTCTCCTACAAATTCTTAGAAATGCCTATACTTGGTGGTGCCTGGGTGGCTCAGCTGGTTAAGTGTCCAACTCCTGATTTCGGTTCAGGCCATGATCTCATGGTTCCTGGGATCAAGCACCACATCAGGCTCTGTTCTGACAGCAGCAAGCCCACTTGAGATTCTTTCTCTCCCTCTCTCTCGGTCCCTCCCCGGCTCGTGCTTGCACTTGCTCTATCTCTCTTAAAATAGATAAATAAAGTTAAAAAAAATAAATTCCTATTGTTAACAAATGGTTTTTTAGGAAAGAGAATTATGAAATGCTGGCACATCTTTCACCAACCAGCTGATAATAAATGATGATAAGTCATTCAAAACTATTCACAGGAAGGAATATTAATGATATTAAGGTAAACCTAAGCCATCAAAAAACACTGAGTGGACTTTTGATTTAACCTTACCAAATATAAAAGGAATAAAATAAAGACGCTAGGAATCTAGCATTAGTCTTGGGTATATAATAATCATAGCTTCAGTAGCCACTATCATTTATCAATCAACTCTAAGTGGCTCGGCACTATGCTTAGCGCTTTGCACACTGTCATTTCATTTAATCTCAAGTCAACTCTTAGAGACTTCAATCTACAGATAAGCAAACTGAAACTCAAGGGAAATTAAGTAATTTGCCCAAAGTCACATAGCTATAAACGTGCCTGCATTCTCTTTGTCTCCATAGCTCCTGATCTAACTAGCTGACCACTCTATCAGGAAAAAAGACAAAGAGACAAATATAGGTAGTTGGATGGGATTCAATATTTCAAAATTTGATATAATTTTTATACTAAATGAACCAAGCAAACTTGAATTTAAACCACATTCTTTAAAAGATGCTAATTTTTCAGACCCCATTTGTCACATAAAAAGAAAGAAAGGCAAATGGTTAAACTGTCACTTGAGCTGATAGCTATTAGGTAGCACCAACACAAACACAAACACAAACACCCTCGTGCTGTTACCTACATTCAGTCGTGGCTTCTCCATTCAAAGGTTCTCCTTCTCCACTGCTGTAAACTGCAAATACTGAAACTTTGTATTTGGTCTCTGGCTGCAGATTTTCTATCACAGTATGAATTGCATCTCTGGGAAGACTTTTCTCTCCAGTCTCAATATCGTCATAAAGCGATTTCCATGAAACCCTGTAACCTCGAACCATTCCTGGAGCAGATGTCCAATAAGCCCCAATTGATGTGTCGGTGATATCTTTAGTAACTAAATCCTTAGGTGAACCACGTTCTAGAATAGAAATGAAAGGGAAATCATTTTTCTGTTATCTACTAGATACGTAAATATTCCTTCATCCTAGTGCACATGCTAACTTGCTGAATTCAGACTCAGTTTGTCTAAGGTTGCCCATTCCTTCTTTCTGAGCCACCTGTCCTTTCCTGTCAGTGCAGCAGACTGATGCACTCAAACTTTAGAATCGTATCTGATTCCTACCTATCACCCTGGTCCCTGTACGTCCAGTCAGATCGTAAAGCCCCTGAGGACAAGGATGACATCCAAACATGAAGGGGTACGTGCCTAAAAACGTTTTCTCTTCAAAGGGAAAATTGCATCTAAATCCCAAAATTTTACATTTCATTCCGCTTTACAACATAGTCAGCCATCGTTCACAAAGATCTTTATATCTTTAGCATCATCTTTTTCTCTCTGATGTAACTTAAATAAGCTCATTTCAATGGATGACTTATAATAACTTCAACGACTTCATATCACTTGCAAATATTAATTCCAGCAATCGTTTTTTCATGAAAACTCTACTTGTTCATGCTATTTAAAAGTATAAGTGCAACCTTCCAATAGAGCTGAACTCTAATGAAACTAAAAACCACCAATTCCTCTGGAAAACTTAAAAGCCATCAGTCATCAAAATAAAACACACCACTTGTTCTAGCTGATCGAAAATGTCTGCTACTAAATTTTGGCTCTTTCAATTCAAAAAAGAAAAAAAAAATACAACCCAAATGGAAAAATATGGAAACCTCAACTTAATAGGAGGCACAGATGTCTTCCAATAAAACCCTCACTTTCCATAATTTAAATGTAAAATAAATATACAGGTCACTTTATATTGGCTACCTTTACTAGGGTTTATGCCACAGCATGACATAAATATAAAACTATCTGTCTCTACAGCATACATTTCATCAGTAATTGTTTTATATTCAAGCAAATGATATATAATGTTGTTACAAGAATTTTGAAGACTATTATTTTACTTGAAGAGTAAAAATGAGTATCTTAAAAAATACTCATGACGAAACAACTACATTTCAGCACAAAAAGTAAAGGTAAGAATAAATTAAAAAAATAAAATAAATCTGGATAGACAGAAACCTATCATACTGTAGAATTTAGAGGGAAAAATAAATAAAACAGGAGCTGGGCATCTTACCAGAGCCCAAGCACAAATGGAAAATTCTAACTCCATTAAAAATAACTTTAACTGCTGACAGGACATCTCATCTCTGGAGGGAAATTAGTTACATATTTCACTGAAACCCAGAATACTTATTTTCAAGAACACATGGACTTTTTTCCCCCCACAGTGCTTGAGGCTAATACTCATTTGAAGGCCTTCTTGAACTCTATTTCCTACTTAAATGGCCACATATTTTTATATTTTCTCTACTTGGGGGAATATAAACAAACTGGTTGTTTCTGATTCGGTTTGGTTGTTGCTTTTTAAGTTTTATTTTGTTTTGATCATTGACACCCCAGCAACTGGTCTCTAGATTTTCAATGTGCAGCACATGTTTCCTTTGCTTGATATACACCTTGTTTTCATATGTGCCTCTGAATTTCATAAACTGCAGCTAGGCATAGCCATTGTAAAATAGTTGTACTTGAAAGTGACTGAACTTAAATGAGCCAAAAGCTGCATTAATGGCACTCCAAAAAAAAGTATAAGATAAATAGAATATGGGAATATCTTCCAAATTAATACTGAAGTAACTTACAAATAATAGTTTCAGCATCTTTTCCATTCCAAGGTTGTGTTTCTCAGCCTGTTTTCCTCCCTACTTTGTACAGCACTGAGTTTGTGACACTATTTATTTCCATGACAACAGACATCAATCTCACAAACACAGGCTAATGATTTCTTTGTGAGAAAATAATAGACAATTATGGCTGAAGCAATCATACATTCACAAAGATATTTCTGGGCTACAAACAAAAGGAGCCTAGTTCACTAGACAAGCATTTCCATAGACTTTAATCAACTGTTTTAACACTCTCAGGACCTGGAAAGTTGGAACAAAATACTAGTAAAATTTCAGTAAATATCTTTGCAAGGTTTATCAATGTCCAGAAAAGAGTCTATAAAAGCACTTTTTGAAATACAAATGAAGCATTAACTAAAAAACATTCTTAAGTTATAATTAATGACATAACAACACTAAATCCAATAAGCACTGAGTAAATTCTCAATTACAGAAAACAATCCTCAAAAAATTATATTATCTGCCAGTGACACCCAAAGGCATTATATACAGGCAGTGGCATTGCAACATTCCTTATTAGTAACAAAGAAAATGAAATCCAAAGAAGGAAGAAAAGCACCTCAATCCAGAAGCCAAGACTGACAAGACAAACTGCTTCAACAGGCTTCAGTCGGCGTGATAAGAATATTCTTAAATATTAAGCTTATGCTCTTGTCAAACACATTGGTAAACTTTTTTTTCTCCCAAAAAAGCAGGAGGGTTGAGTATTCTAGCTGCTGCATTACACCCAAGAATTTTGAGAATATGATGTCCTTATGACAAGTAAATTTTATCAGACCTATAACCCTTTAAAAGTATTATTTAAATGGAATCTTAGCTTGGACAAATATTGGTTTACAAAAAAAAAAAATGAAGCAATTGAATTGTATCCTATGATACAACTGGCAGACTATCAAGTGGCGAAGCTGGTCTTAAGACCTGGTGTGCAACCAGCTGAGCAAGCCACCAGCAGGCTATGTCGCCCCCTGGGGCCCTGGAAAAAATAAATGGACTGGACTTGATAAGATACATAGAATCACCTGGGGTGCCAAAGAGTAGGCCATGCCCAAATCAATTAAATCGAAATACGTGGAGATATGCCTAAGCACCGATACTTCCTAAAAAATCTTTTAAATCTCTATTATTCTCATTCCCCTACAATTCTTTATTCTTTTCTCATTTCTTTCTTTTTCCTTATGCTCCTCTCTAAGGCCATTATTTGTTAGATGTGCTTGGTCAGTGCAGGAAGAAACCCTCACACTTGCTTTCACTCTGAAATAAGGTTCCTTCAAAATAAAGACAGGTATGGGGTGCCTGGGTGGCTCAGTTGGTAAAGTGTTCAACTTTGGCCCAGGTCATGATCTCACAGTCCACGGGTTCAAGCCCTGTGTCAGGCTCTGTGCTGACAGCTCAGAGCCCGGAGCCTGCTTCAGATTCTGTGTCTCCCTCTCTCTCTGCCCCTCCCCTGCTCACCCTCTGTCTCTTTCTATCTCATGGCTGACCCTCAGAGAACTGAGAAGTGTATTGGATCTTCTCATCACATCCTTTCTCCCCCATAACACACGTGTGATGTTCACTGCTCTCTCCTCCCCTTCATCCTGTTTCAAAAGGAAGTGGCTCTCAACACATGCTTCTTATTCAAGAGTTGATCACATTTTCTTGTGAATGAGGTTCAACTGAAGTGTTACCTAGCTAGGCATTTGCTTTGGTTTAAAATATGAATTGCACATTTTGTCCTTGACCTGAGGAACTTCAGACATCAATAACTACAGAAAGAGTATTTGGCTTGGTTTGGTTAGATTGGGTTTGGGAGTCTCTTTTTAGAAAACCTGGGAAGGAAAAGGAAAGGAAGAGGAATAAGAAAGGAAAGATGTCAGAAGACCAGCGTGTAGCCTTTCGACAGGAGAGATTACTGTTTCTTAAAAGGGGAAGCTATAGAAAGGGTCCAGTGAACAGGAACCAATGCCAGTAGTCTTTTTGCCCCTTTGTCACTATGCTTCCCAGAATCTGGATCCACTTCCACTTTAGCAAAGGCTTCCTACCTCCTCGAGTCCCTCTTTTCGCTCTGCCTCAAGACTTATAAATGTTTGTTTTATGATGTTTTAGTTTGTTCAAGATTTCACATAAGCAATATTGTTCTCAATAATATTTAATTTCATGGTACCTGTTTTCTGCTGTTCTGGGGTATATGCTTATGCTTTGAATATTACTTTTATTTCTGATAATAGAATTTCTGGCAATCGTTTCAAACAAGTCCTCTTCTATAACGATGGCATGCCTTCATCTTCATCCTTCTCCATAGTTTTCCCAGCTAGCTTATCCTCCCCAGTACAGTACCAGTATATTTATAAGAAATAACATGCTTTCCTGTCATAAATTTAAACACACAAAATTTATCAGTTTTTGAGATTTTGATACTCAATATCTCTTCTCTGATTATCAACCATATTTAGATATACTCAAAAGTCATTTTTCTCATGCCTGCTCACATGCATCTCTGAGCAACCATCGTGGGAAGTAATTTAGACAGGTGCATTTCTCATGATCTGAACATCCACAAGGGGTTGATTTCTGCTTTTTCCACATATGAAGCCAAAGAACTAATGCCTCATTTAAGTAACTTTCCTACGTTTCCTTAGCCCTTTTCCATTTGCTTTCTGAAAAGCAAATCATCATCCAATTCAAATATAATTATAACGCAAATTAGCCAATGATGATAACTGAAAAATTAATCATAATGAAATGAAACTGTATAAATTGTTCCAGTCAGCTTTCATTGAGTTTCACATACCACTTTCAAAAATAGAAATTAAATTGAAAATGTAATGTAAATCCTCTTCTAAATCAATTTGTCTTTTCCGTTAAAGCTCAGTTCAAAAGTCATCCAACTTTCCACAGCAGAATACAGAAAACCTGCTTCCGCGTTTATGTGGAAACATACTTGATTTACAGCCAATGAGTTAGATCCACCAATCCAAAGGACAAAGTTCACTATTGATAAGCTAACAAGTACGTTAAGCAGTATGTAGTTCTTAAAAACCGCTTAACAAGTCACTCTTCAACCTCAAAGCCTGAGATTTCTTCCATAACTGTTATGTCTCCAACATGATTTAGATATTTCTCTGATGAGCCATTAATGTGCAGGAAAGGAAATATGAATTGCTGCTTGGTAATTGTGCTAAAGTTCCCAGGAAACCTCAGAGTTGTTATACTCAGAACATATAATTTTTCAAATTATGAGATAGCAATAAATCTAGGGAAACATAGAGACCTTATTTAGTCTGTCTTGGAGAGGCCCCACGCTACTCAACATCATGCAGAGGAATCCCTATGATGTGCTAAAAACCTCATTGTAACAAAATGTCAGCTGAGTTAGCTTGATTTGATGTACAGGAAGTTCTTCACGTCTAGGAAGTTGGCAGGTTGCTATAGCAACTGCAACAAAGGAAATGTTGAAAAGTCATCTTTTCCATAGCCAAAAAACAACACTCAGAAACAAAACGAACCATATTATTCCCAAACTGAAATTTTCATTCATTTGTGGTCAATCTTTGCATTAAAAATGGCCATTATTCATTTCAGGGTTTCTATGAACAGGTTTTCCTTTCTCTAAATACTAACAGTGACAATTAAAAGTTCCATCAGGACCTAAAGTACTTTTACATTACAACAGTGCTTTAGTAATTACATTAAATCTACTTTAACAACAACGGGGGGGGGGGGGATCATGTAAATCAAACCCAAGAGTTTGTGCTCAGATTCCTCTGAAGTTTGGATCTGAAATAGTAATAAACACTGTCTTTGTGATTCTATTTCACACAGTCCTAGAGCAAACCATGAACTTCCCCAATGCCAATGCTAATAAATCTCTCTTCCAGGGACAGGGGAATTTTCTGATCATTGGCTACATTTCAACAAACGAGGAAACGGATTTAAGTTAGGGATGGTTGTAGACCATACTAAATATTTTTTTTAATATTTTTTGAATTGAATAGAATGCACTTCAGACAATCCATAAAATTTCAACCTACAGAATGCTCTTGCCGGCTGGACCATGCCTCTGGATGGAAGAAACATTCCTTCAAGGTCTGCTCTTACCACCTTCTCTCCCAAGAGAAAAACAGATTAGAAAAACAGCGGCCCTCAAAAGCAGTTGCCTGGCTCTGTTTCTGGCTTTCCACTCCCTGCATTTACCATCATATCCTATTCCTGTATATGGTATGTGGATTTGGCTGAGTTAATACAATAAAATGAAATGGAATAACCAGGGGCAAAAATCTACTATTTTAATTTAGTCACAACTATGCTTTCACATATTTGTCAAGTTTACCACACATAATGCAATGGGATAAATATGTTAATAAAATCAGGCTGGCAGCATTTTATATAATCCTTCATTGTAGTAAAGAGCTTTGTGTAAATGGGAAAAAAGTATTATTACAATTCAATTATCAATTAACTATAGTTAATCATCTCACTTCCCTCCTTCTCAGGAAATTGAAAACAGTAATTTCTAAGATCTATTTTACTACTCATGTATCTCCCTTAGAGGTAATTTCTGATCAAATATGTGTGTCGGGGGGGGGGGGGAGAGGGGGCACATGCATAGAAGTTGGTAGATTTTCTATACTACTTGTACAAAACTATAAAATTATAAACAGTTTAGCTATACACTTGGCTTAGAAAAATCACAGCTTAATAGAATATGTTTGCTATTAAGTTAAAATGTGTATTTTGTTTTCTAAAGATTGTTAATATATTAGTAACAAAAATGCCCTAATTTTTAGCTTTAAGAGATTTGGACTGAGTATGAATATGGTTTGTTTTAAAGTAAGAAAATGCAGAAAAATATCAGAAGGTTAAAAGGTATAAGAAGTAAAACTATTAAATCATTTCCAAGATATTCTTTATGAGAAATTTTCACAAACATCAATAACCTACAATTATTCTGTAAAAAAACAGAAGCTCAAAAGTTTATCCTTAAAAAGTCCTATAAACAACCTATGTTGAAAGCCTATGGGAAGCACATGAGAAAGAGAACTTCAAAAGGTCAAAACAAAAAAACAAACTTTTCAGAAATTCTGGACATTGCTCCAGATACAAAGATCACATGCTTTACTGATTGGATTATGTCTCTGTAATTAAGGCAAATTCCATTTCTACTTCTTATTATTTTCAAAACTTTAGGGTAGCTAATCAATATCTCCAAAATACTTACAAAAGCTTTATTTTTAGATATCAATCTTAAAGTGAATATTATTTCTCCTCATGAATTTTATATACATATAGTATTTTACAGTTCACAAAGAGTTTCGCTTAGAGTCTCCCATTCAATCTCCACGATAAATCTGGGATGAAGGCCGAGCAATGATCATCCCCTCTTATAGATGGGAAAACTGAGACTCGAGGGGTTAAGGAAACATGTCCAGGTCACATGGCTAACTAGTCAAACCAGGACTCTTCTAGTAATCAGTATTGTACACACTGGTATTTAATCTTTCATTTAAATCCTCTTTTAAAAGTAGATTTCAGGGACTATTGGAATTAAACTCTTGGTCACCATTAGAGATAGGATTGATTAGAATATTTGTTTTTGTTTTAACTATTGACAAAGTCTTGAAGTTTTAATCAAAACTGTCTGTTGTGGGCCTTGTCCCTGTTAACTATAATATCTACAATCCTCCAAGCTCCCGGATCCACCAAATTTGACAGATATTTTACCTAAGGTCACTGTGACTTCACATCACAAAAGGTACTTCAGATTTGTTTTCTTCCTATAACTATTTTCAGTAAGTCATATAAAAGATGGTGATAACATGGGGCGCCTGGGTGGCGCAGTCGGTTAAGCGTCCGACTTCAGCCAGGTCACGATCTCGCGGTCCGTGAGTTCGAGCCCCGCGTCAGGCTCTGGGCTGATGGCTCGGAGCCTGGAGCCTGTTTCCGATTCTGTGTCTCCCTCTCTCTCTGCCCCTCCCCCGTTCATGCTCTGTCTCTCTCTGTCCCAAAAATAAAAAAATAAAAAAAAAAAAAGATGGTGATAACAAAAAGGAATCAATACCTGATTTCCATTTAGGCTTCCAGCTATGGTACTGACTCATTATTGTAATCATCCACTGATATTTCTTTTTAATATCACAACATTCTTATTGTGGTTAGGTTAAATTTGTATTTTCTCCCTCTTACACAACTTGCTTTGTAGTTGTGGTGAGTTAAATGTAAGCTGCCATTATATTTCAAAAGATTCTGAGAAATATGAAGCCCTCTGGCAATTAACTCCTCAGAACCAAGGACATAGCTCCAGTCGTGTTGGTGGTTCTTGCTAAGTACCGCATTAACTTCAAACTTCTAACACAGAGCTGAATTTTAGAGGTCATTCAGAAAACAAACAAAGCAAAAACCTGGATTCTCACATTTCTCAAGCTGAATGCTTTTATGCATGGTGAAGGAAATGAGACTCAGAGTCAGAAAAGTCTGAGTCTGTCTGCTCCTGAGTGATGGAAGCAGTCACATTACCTTGGGCAACCCAAATCCTTTTCACCCACAGATGTTCCCCAAGGCCCTTTCCCACCCTGAATATCACACACCTCTTCTCCACTCAACCAACCCATGGCATTAAGAACACATTCCTATGGCCTTATGATGCACTCAGCTTCCCGGTACACCTCTTCCTGATCACACGTGATTTTTTACAGTTGCTTGCATTCTATGTCTCTGAATCACAGGCAGTTTCATAGTTACTTTTCAATCCAAATTCCTTTTAAGAGAAAGGATAGCACATTTCTAGATTTTGTTCTCTGGAAACATTTTCAGCTTCCTAAACAAATCACCAACAAACTCAGGAATTTCTATAAAACATGACGGCAATTACCTTCAAGCGTTGCTCCTTCACCAAACAGGGCGTCTCCAGCCCCGGATGCATACAAGGCTGTCACAGATAAGGCGTATTGTGTCCCTTCGTTTAATCCTCTCAGCACAGTTCTGTCTGTATCTCCCGTCACAGTAACCTCTTGAGTTTCACCCCCTGCCGCTGGGGTGTATGTGATGAGATACTGTTTCACTTTCCCCGGTGCTCTAGTCCAAGACAATTTCATAGTTGATGTTGTGGGGTCAGAAACTCTTAAGTCTCTTGGGTTCCCTCTAACTTCATTAAAAAACAAGAACAACATCAAAACTCATTATTGAATAAAACGACTTGAAACACATTTTGTTGCTTTGCGTGTGGGGGTGCGTGTTGCGAGGGGGAGGGTGTCTGTGTTTTTGTGTGGGCGGCACGCGCACCGCATCAAATTTATATCCTGAGTGGTATTACAGCAATCGTAACTCTTGATTGGCCAACAGAGCCTAAGCATTTCTAAACTGGGCCTTATTTGTCAGTAGAAACAAATCAAAAGGCATCCCATTCCTCTTCAGTGTTTACATAGGTTAATATCTTTCATGTTACTCTCTTTGATGTTAAAAACTACAATCTTTTCTCTAAAAGTGGAACAAAGCCCTACAAATTGTAAATACGTTGATTAGTATCACAATGTAGGCTTTAACTCCTCCAAGAAATTCTCAATAAAAAGGATTTTATTGGTATCATGCTATGAACTTCTAAATGTAATAACCAGGAAATACACTGATGAGATAAAAATGATAAATGATCAAATGCTATCCTAGAAAAAGTCTTAAGGTAAGAAACAGCCCAAGTGAGGCCTTGCCTTGGGTAAAACTCAGGGGCTGTCCATCCCTTTGCAACTATGATGTTTGGCATTTCATGACTTTTCTGGTAGAGTGGTAATGTCATCTCTGAAGGGTCACAAGGCACCAATCCTATGACACTCTCCACTGGGCACACAACAGCTAACCACTTTCACTCCGAAAAACAGAAAGATGAAGAGCCACTGGATCTTTTTACAGTACCCAGCACAAAGAGTCCTAGATCCCCAACTAGAAACAGAAAAAAGGAAGTGGTGACTCTCTGAAGGGCAGAGAGGAGGAAGAAATCAGATGGAAAGAGAAGGGGACTCCATAGGACAGGCTATTTAGCTGCTTACACTGGGAGGGAAGTGGTGACGCAGGCCATGCTGGGGTGGATATTCCTTACGAGTGTCTGACTCAGATTCACTGCTTATCGGCAACATGACTCTGAGCTGTTATTTAGTATCCTCAGCCTTGACTTCCTTATAAAAAGGGATAATAATACTAACAATTCCATTGACTCTATGCATGGATCAAATAAGAAAATATATGAAAAGCGCTTTGCACAGAACCTGACACAAACAAGTCCTCAACAACTGTTCATTGTTGCGAATATGTTGTTATTGCTATCATTTTAAATTTTAAAGAATAAAATGAAATAAATGAAATGAATAAATGAATAAAATGAAAATTATGAATGCCTTAATTTTTCTCAGTAAAACAAATATTTAACATTAATAATTTGCAGCAAATACCAGAATCTATCCTGGGGGCCTAACCATTTAGGTAAAAAACAGGTTATTATTTTAAAATCTTCCTGAAGAAGTAATATATAATCTGTTTCAATGGTGCAGAGCGGTTTGATTTTCAATCCCTAGTCATCCTTCAATTTATATCAGAATATGTAATCATGCTATTTTTAAAAGAATATGTAGATCATAAATAGTATTTGAGTTCTACGACACAAATAAATGCTGTCATAAGTCAGTCAAAAATTTGGGTAACTCCAGTCTAAAAGGACTACAGTCTAAAATACTCAGATAATCGAGATAAAGTAGTATCCTGTAGTGTCCTGATAGTTGCCTACAACTTCCCCTGCAGTCAAGAGTTTGGTTGTTACCACGCAGTTGGCATATTTCCTCTACCTTCTTCAGTGGCTGCATTTCCAGTCAGCGGAGACCCAGGTCCTGAGAAATATTCCGGAATTACAGATACTTCATATTTTGTGTCTGGAGTCAGGTTCTCGAGTGTTATCCTCCTCTGATTGGCAGGGGTGGTCACTTCTTTGCTCTCTCCGCCAACAACTGGTTTATATATAATTCGGTACCTTAACACTCTCCCTGGAGCTTGAGTCCAGGTAATTTTGAAGCTGTCTGTAGTTTCGTCTGTCACCTTGAGGTTTCGAGGTGCTCCTTTTACTGAAATATTTTTTTAAAAAGTTTATTTTACACAAAAAAATGCAAAACTAGCTTTTGATCAATAAATTATAGCATTCCTCTAAACAAATCCAAAAGCAGAATTTTATCAAACATCCTGGTTACAGCATTCATTTAGCCAGATATGAGCTAGGTGATGAAACAATAAATACTCAATATACAGAAAGAAAGTAAGTACTGTTAATTTTTTTAATCAAATAAAGAGGTACATAATAAACTTTTAAAATCATAAATATGTACTCTATTAAATAGTAAATTCATACTGACATAAAATTCAAAAATAAAAATAACTCATGTTTTCAAATATAAGTAGCCAACCCTTTTCCTCTAACTAGATTTTCTCAGAAACATAGGAAAACAATACCTAATACCCAGTTCTACCATATTTACCCACTTGAATGAACTGTCTTACCCAGCCAGTCCCACAGCTAACTTTTTTTATCTGCAGAGTCCTTTGACTTGGAGAATAATTAGACCACACATGTGTTGGACCAAACACACTGTAGACACTTAATGAATGCTACCTGGATCTAAATCTTGAGGTCAAATTGCAATGTGTGTAATGTCCATAGACTAACAGTCTTAAATAGATTTCCATTAAGCCTAAATGAGAACATCATTCAGCTTTATAGTTAGTAAACATGTTTAAATTATTTATTTATTTAAGGAGAAAATTGTTCATTTGGACCACACGTTCAGGGAAGACGGACTAAAGGTTATTGTCTTTTCAATCCACTGAAGTGAAAGCACAGTGCAAAACGACTGCATTTATCTCGCATTTAATGAGAAGTTTACCTAAACAGCCAATACGTCAGTAGATCACTTCAGGGAGAAAAGAAGTGTATCCCTTAAGAAAAGCAATGGCAGTTGGCAGAGTTACAGCCATGATTCATTTTACATGGCAAGGAAAAAGACTAAATTAGCCAGAACAAATGAGACAGATAAACTGATGAGTTTGAATATAGTAGTTTCCCCCACCACTCATCTGCAAGGGTGACATTCCAAGACTTCCCAGAGGATGTTTGAAACCACGAATAGTACTGAACCTTATGTACACTATGTTTCTCCTATAGAAGCATACCTATAGTGAAGTTTAATTTATAAATCAGGCACATTAAGAGATTAACAACAACTAATAATAAAATAGAATAATTATAACAATATACTATAATAAAAGTTAAGTGAATGTGGTCTCTCCCTCTCTCAAAATATCTTATTGTGCTGTACTCACCCTTCCTGTGATAATGTGAGATGATAAAATGCCTACATGATGAGATGCAGTGAGGTGAATGACGTAGGCATTGGGATGTAGCATTAGACTACTATTGACCTTCTAACAATAGCCAGAAGGAAAATCATCTGCTTCTGAACTGTGGTTGACAGTGGGCAACTGAAACCACGGAAAGTGAAGCCACAGATTAAGGGGAACTACTGTACTAGTTTTGAAGCTGAATGTGTAATTTTGAGCCTCAGATTACCCAGAAGGAAAAAACATGACTACTTGTAGGTTTACTGAAGTTGTTAAATGAGATAATCCATGGAAAACAATTATCACAGTACCTGACACATAAGTTGGAGCTCAATAATTAGTAGCTTAACGAAGGTACTGAAATCAGAAACTTCCTTATTGACTAAAGAAAGTTTAAATTTCGGATTTCACTACAGACAATCGAATTAGAAATGTATTACCAAATTGTATCATTGGAGCCCAATGAGCAAAAACTAGAGCGTATATGAATGTAGTTGGCTCTACTCAAATACCCTCTGGATTTAAATTTCTTCTTATCCATATTCCCATCCCCATCCCAAAATGCTGAAGGAAAAGGGCCAGGCTCATCAAGCAACAATATGGGCATTATAGAGAAATTATCAGAAAATCAGAAATATCTAAGTATGGATTTCAGGGTTACTCAACACAAAAAATCATAAGAAAAGAAGTAAACTTTGGCCATTATTTTATTTGCTGGATTTCATATAGAAATTTCCCTAAACCATGCACAGAAAGAAAACATCAATCTTATTTGAAAAATCCTTCAGAGAAAAAAGATTCTCTAGCTTTTATCAGCAAGGTACGCCAACATGTGCCTTTCCTGTTAGCAAATACTTCTTTGTAACCATCTTAATTTCCTCATGTATCTGTTTATGCTTTTTTGCTCATCCCTAGTAAAAATAGAGAACAACTGACATATCTTTTAATATTTGTGATATTTATCTTAAAGAGTAATTGCCTAGTCTTAGTCTTCTCATGGCCAGGTTCCTTGGTACCCTTTGAATATCCAATGTAGTGAAATGTATCAGAAAGTACTCAACTCTATCCAGTGAAGAGGATATACCTAAGCAAACACTGCTTGAAACATTTGGTAAAATGTGTACACCCATGTTCTTAGCAGCATTATTTACAATAGCTAAAAGGTGGAAGCAACCCATGGGTGAGTAGACAGTCAAAAAGTGGTATATACATACAATGGAATTTCTTTCAGCCATAAGAAGAAAGGATATTCTGACACAAGCTACAACATGAATGAACCTTAGGGACATTATGCTAAGTGAAATAAGCCAAACACAAAAGGTCAAATACTGTATGATTCCACCCCTATGAGGTAACTAGATTAGTCAAATTCATAGAAACAGAAAAATAGAATGGTGGTTGTCAGGGGCAGTGGGGAGAGGAATGGAGAGTCATTTTTTAATGAATACAGAGTTTCAGTTTTGCAAGATAAAAAAAGTTCTAGAGACACATGTGGTAATAATAATATGAGTGCACTAACTTCCACCGAAATGTGCATTTAAAATGGTTAAAATGGTAATTTTATGTTATGTGTATTTTACCACAATTTTTACAAAGAAAAAACATTTGGTAATATATTTGCCATCACATCCATAGATAAAGCAAACAAAATTCATAAGTATTTGAACATAACACTGCTGAAACATGGGACAGAAAAATCTGGAAAAGTAATATTTTGAGAGTTAATTCCATAATTATTAATAGTTCTCTGTATCTCTTAACCTCAAACTCATCAAAATAAATCTAGGGGTTTTTTTACATAAATTTTTTTTCCACTTTCTAAAAGGGTGTATGAATAGCTGTACTTTATAGAGGCTGAATCTTACAGAGACATTCACCATTCTAAACTATAGCTGCAGATGATTATTTCAAACTGTAACCTGGTTCTACAATAAATTGCTAGTTTTTGGAAAACAGGGTCAGAAACCCCATCTCACCTTCCGCAGTGGTCTCTTCTCCGGCTAAGGGAATGCTGAAGCCATCCTCATACTCTGCAGTTACGTTGACTAAGTACAGAGTCTCTGGCTTCAAGTTGTTCAGAATGACACTGCTGCTCGATGCTGGCTCCACCACTGTGACCTCATCATCCCCGGTAGCTTCCTTGTAGGTGATGTGGTATGAAAAAACATTTTCTCCAGCGGGAGACCAGTTCGTTTTGAAACTGTAAGAAGTCACCTCAGAAAAACTAAGATCCTTTGGAGGTACATAAGCTATTAAAAAAAAAAAAAAGAAAAAGAAAAAAAAAGGCCAGAGTTTGAAATTTTTAAATCTATAAAGCTAAATTGGAACTAATGATTATTTTTCCGAAAGGGCTTATATTCATTGGAAGAATAGTCATTGAGACAAATACATTGAGTAAATATGCCACACATGACCATTGAGAGAGGGCCTCTCACTTACAGCCCTACAAGAAGATCCTGATCATTTGTCTCGACCATTCATAATACTAAGTTACACTGTTTAAAGGACTAATTAAAATTGAACTTGGGGGCACCAGGGTGGCTCAGTCATTTAAGTGACCGATTCTTGACTTCAGCTCAGGTCATGGTGTCACAGTTCATGGGATCAAGCCCCACATCAGGCTCTGTGCTGACAGCTTGGAGCCTGCATGAGATTGTCTCTCCCCTTCTCTCTGTGTGCACTCTCTCTCTCTCTCTCTCAAAATAACTAAACTTTAAAAATAAAAAATAAAAATAAATAAATAAATAAATAAATAAATAAATAAAATTGAATTTGAATTGAGTTTCTAAACACAAAGCAGTAATGGAATGCTCCTGACCACAACTGGAATAGTTAAACAGTAACAAACCTAAAATAAACCATCAGTATTTTCCCATTCATCCTCGGCAATAGGATATTAACTTCTGGTGATAGATATTTCAAGATTATAATTAAGGGACTTTTCCTAACAAAAGAGTATTCGTTAAACTGAGTCATAGGAAAAGCCAACATTTAAGGCACACTGCTGTTCTCAGGGAACAAACAATCGAATTGGAAAGAAGGAGAGTGTGACGTTATTAACAAAACAGAGCAGTACCTATGAACGCCAAATGACCGGAAGTGATACTAAGTGTTCAGCACCAGAGCAGTTAAGGAAGCCTTGATGAAAGAGATGGGACTTTTAACTGAATGTTCAAAAACATAATTTGAACAAATGAAGAAAAGAGGGTAGGGAATTCCTGCTTGAGGAATAATGCCTAAAAGTGTCCCAGGAAAGGGAATGCGTAAGAAGAATTCAAACATCCAGGACTCTGTTCTAGTCACCTTTGATTCAAAAGACTTGGTTCACCATCTAGCACATAGTAGACACTCAACTAGCGGTTGTTGAGTTGAATATGACAAATAAGTGTGATAAAGCTGGTAACCAGCCATGCTTAAGGATCTAGGATCGAAAATATCTTGTGACTCATGGTAAACAGCTTTTTCATCAATAAATACATGATCCATACCCAAAATAAAGTCCTATCTCAGAGCTAAATAAACTAAGCTCAAAAGATTTCTATAAGGCAGCAAAATTCCTTTTTCTAGCTCATGAAAAGAACAATCCATAATTATATATCCTCAATTTTATAACCAAATGCTTTGTTCATGAACAGATAACTTTGACTCCACAAAGTCTACTAACCTTTTTTCTTTATAGCTGCCAACTCTTGCTCAATTCTAAGGCAAATAGACTGTGTGAGTTCAAAAGATATTCTCTGAAAAGCATCAAAATCTTCCACTGTGAACACGTGGGTCTCAGCAGGAGGAGAGGCAATAGCTTCTAATTCTGAACGAACAGCATCCTTCACACCAACTGCAAAGATTTCCACATCGGAATTCCTTAGTTTTATAGCAGGATCTCTGAAAGCATCTGAAGATTTCCCATCAGTGATAAGAATCATGACCTTTGGTACGTTGCCTCTTGAACCCTTGCTAGGCACAAATATTTTCTCTCTGACATAAGTCATTGCTTTCCCAGTGTTTGTAGATCCTCCTCTGTAGGGGAAGGTGTTTATTGCTTCGATTATATCTTCAACTTTGTTGAATTTTTTCAAAGTGAACTCAGTATGAGGATCCCGGCTGTACTGGACAAGACTTATCTGTACCCTATTTGGTGAAATCTCGAAACTTTTTACAAGAACTTCCAGAAAGGCTCTAACTTTAACAAAGTTTGCAATCCCAATGCTATAAGAACCATCAACCAAAAACACAATATCGGCTTTTATATCCACACCACGTGAGCATTCTGTAAGAAGAAAGAAAGTCCATTAAAGTTCAACAAATACAAATCAGTCATTAAAATACAGATATCTGGTTTTCTCAGTATGCACGCTTATTTAAAAGAAAACTATAGGGGCGCCTGGGTGGCGCAGTCGGTTAAGCGTCCGACTTCAGCCAGGTCACGATCTCGCGGTCCGTGAGTTCGAGCCCCGCATCAGGCTCTGGGCTGATGGCTCGGAGCCTGGAGCCTGTTTCCGATTCTGTGTCTCCCTCTCTCTCTGCCCCTCCCCTGTTCATGCTCTGTCTCTCTCTGTCCCAAAAATAAATAAAAAATGTTGAAAAAAAATTTAAAAAAAAAAAAAAATAAAAAAAAAAAAAAATAAAAGAAAACTATTGCAGGGTGCCTGGGTGGCTCAGTCGGTTGAGCATCCGACTTCCGCCCAGGTCATGATCTCATGGTTCATGAGTTCAAGCCCCACGTCAGGCTCTGTGCTGACAGCTCAGAGACTGGAGCCTGCTTCAAATTCTGTGCCTCCTTCTACCTCTGCCCCAACCCACTTGCTTTCTGTCTTTGTCTCTCTCAAAAATAAATAAACATTAAAAAAAAATTTTTTTTAATTTTTTAAAGAAAACTATTGTAAATATTTTGTTTAAAACTAAACCCGATGCAGGAAGGCATACTGTCAAATGAACCATCACCTATTCCAAACTCAGTGATATACCCATGAACTTACCCACTTGAACTTTCATGGGCTGAGTCTTCTCCATTATTGAAACGGGTTCACTGGATGTCAGTCCCTTCATGGCAGAAACACTGATCTGGTATTCTGTGTCTGCTGAAAGGTCACGAACACTGAGTGAGGTGGTCTGAGGCCCCACACTCAGTGCGTGCTGTCGGCTTCCGACGGTCATTGGTGTAAGGAGGACTTTATAGCCAGTCACTGGGCTAGGAGATGGACTCCAAGTTAGTTTAATGTATTTTGATGACACTTCCGTGGCAATCAAATTTGAAGGAGGTTCAATAACTAAAAAGTAACAAGTAGAACAGTGATTAAAAACAGTGAAATGCAACCCATAGGTTTGAACATTTGAGCCTCCCAAGTCAAATTAATCATGAAGGCATCAAGAAGAGTTGCCCAATCCCAAGTCTTCACTTTCACCTGTACACATCCAAACCAAAAAAGACTCAGTGCCTGATTTTTAATCAGGGAACTGAGAAAATTAGGGGGAAAGAAAGTCATTGGAAGAAATCAATAAAAAGATGTCTGATGCCTGATTCTTCTCCGGGACCAAGGTTTCCATTCTAATTTTGGTATTTTACTCATCATCTTTATTCTTAGGTACCAAAGTGGGCACTCAATAAATATTTGCTCAACCAATGACTTGCTCAATTCTTTTTCTGTTTTCATGATATTATAAAGATTAAAATGTAATCTTTAAAAGATACTTTATAATATGCAAAGAAAGATAAAGGATTCAGCAGTTCTTAAATGACAGTTCTTATAATCTTAGACAATTTTATTCCCACTTGTTTCAAGCTAAGAAAAAACGTTCAACTCTATTCATAATGCCACCAGGAGTGACACATTTTACAACATGTATATCGACAAATATCAATCATCTAAAACATTTCTATCCTTATACAGTCATGTATGTAACAGACAACAAAGTATTTGAAGACATTTCACATCAAAGTTTCACACTTTTACATTTGTCAATGTAATCAACTTCCCAGAATGTACAATTCAAATTTTTATTTTAATCTCAGCCTGCAAGAAATGGATGATAAAACAGGCACCAGTTTACTCGTGGCCTCCTCAAAAAGGCAATCATATCTCCATATGCATACATATGTATAAAAATGATGTCTAAAAAGTGAGTAGTGGGGGGCATGGAGAAGCAACAGATGTGCCATCTGGATGTTTGGCCAAAACTTTTGAGTGATGCAGAGACAGAATAGGGAAAAGAAGTCACGGGCTAAGCCAGCAAGAGCGAGAGGCCCTGAAGAACAGTGTGAACACCTGGAATACAGCCCTGCGCATCATACAAGCAGAGTTCAAACAGTGGCAGGACAGAACTTTGGTCTACCCTCACACGTGCAGTGTGGACAGTGTACAACAGGTAAGAAATAGAGTATTTAAGAGGTGCATGGGTGGCTCAGACTGTTAAGCGTCAGACTTTGGCTCAGGTCAAAGTGTGTGAGTTCTAGCCCCACATGGAGCTCACTGCTGTCAGCCTGTCAGCGCAGAAGCCTCTTCAGATCCTCTGTTCTCCTCTCTCTGCCCCTCCCCATCTTTTGCTCTCCCAAAAATAAATAACAGATATTTCAAAAAATAGAGTATTGAAAAGACTACATAAAGAGAGGCTAATCAGGGAAAAGTGGGGTGAGGGGATTGATTTTGTAATAGCACAGATCAAAAGAATCAGACATTAGGCAGTAAAACGAAGAAGATCTGGAGCCCATGAAGTAATGAGAAGGGGTTCTGAAATAGAATTGGGGCCCGTGAACATTGCCAAAACACTTGGGGTTTGGAGATTAAAGAGTTTACATGACTGAAGATGTAGCTATTCTAAACTTATCTTTAATCACTTGTCAATTCTCAGGCTAAGAGGACAACAATCATGGAAATTGTGACTTTCTAATGCCCAAAAGGATGCTTATGAAATGTCTTCTGAAATGTCTTTTCCTTCTCCCATGTATTTAGAAACAGTAGCTGATAAAAATGGGAACTTTTTCCAGATGTGGAAGGATCAAACTGACTGATCTTTGATATATTCTTAAAAGTTTTGAAAACATGCAGAGAATGATGATAGAAAACCCTTTTTTTCACCACTTAACATGAAACATTTAACAGTGTTCTTATTAGTTGATGTTGCCAAATGCTAAGATACATGTCTTCCCAGCCTGCCAATGTTTAAATCAGAGTGTAAGACAATGAAAGCAAGTACCTGAATAGCATAATTATGGGCAGACACTCAACATGCACAAAATGGTCTTAGACAAAAAGAGCAGGTCAAACTTGTTCAAATAAGATTTTTTAAGAACTTGATAATGATATAAATCTTTTTATTTAATGCTCCACTGGGGGAAGGGGGCCAATACAAATAATATCAAGAAGTTGAGTTACTGAAAAACCATACACATGGAGTATACAACTGGAGAATCACTAGAAGATATGTTTGAGTAAAAATGTCTACCTTTAGAATTCCTATAAAGCTACAAATGCCATCAAATAATGGAAAAGGCTAACACATGGGAACAGTGAACAATTCACTCACCTTCCTCTCCACTAACCAATTCACCAAGCTGTTCATCAACACCTGAGCACACCTGAGAGATGATCTCATTCTGAATATCCACAATTGCATCAAAGTTGGCCACGTTGAAAACATGGTTTAATGAAGGCGTGGAGGCGATTTGTTTGAGTTCTTTTGCATCTGCAGCTTTAATGCCTTAAAAACAAAAGGACAAGGATATATTGAAAAGAAAAATGTGCTGAATTCGGGGAGTTCTTTGCTTTCTCAGTCCTTCACAAGTAAAGGCATTTTTAAATCCTTATTTAGTCATAAACCAGAATTGGTTTGCTTCATAACGAATGTGCAACTGTTCAAATGACAAAGGCATTTTATAATTTCACATAAAGTGGCCAGCCAAAGAAGAAAATGAATGGTTAGTGAAACAGAGTGGGCTCTCATCCCAACCATGCCATCATTTGTCCCTGCCATCTGTAAAGATAATACTTTCTTCTTCCAGAGTCCTGAATGAGCTGGAACCCTCTGAATTCCGCAAGTATTACATAATATAGGAAACACATAAAAAAAAAAAGAAACTCTTAATGATAATACAAGGAGGATCTTTATTAGAATCAGTGGCCCAGCGTTCTTTGAAAAACAGAGGGCTGGCAAAAATATATATATGTATATATGAATACCACCTCACAATGCATAGGCTGAGGGAGTTCTAGGAGAGAAATACATAAGCAGAATTTTTACTGAAAGATAACCTGGCTTAGCACTACACTATAAAATGCAGTAAACACTTGTAATAGCATCCTTCCTTCAGGAATCAACCTTTCCTCTTCCTAAGCAGGCAGTATTGAAGTAGTTCTAAAGTGAAAATAATCAGCCAAACATGACCTACCCAAAGAGAAAACTTCAACCCCAATACTCCGAAGCTCTCTTGCTGGAATTTCCACTTCATCCTGGGACTTGCCATCCGTAATAATAATTGCCACTTTAGGAAAGCCAACTCTCGCTCCAGCAGATTCCGTGAAAGTATTTTTAATTAAGTAATCAATGGCATCCCCTGAAGTGAAAAAGAAACATATTTGTTCCCTTCTTACTACACAATTTTGCCAAAGTCAAAAACTATGTGGTTAACTTCAAACTTATTTAAGCTATGATAACTGTGTGATGCTTAATTCCTTTCCCAAACAGGTGTTCCACTTATTTTTAAACAATAATGAACTTTGTAAAACATACCTGTCATTGTGTTGCCACCTTTGTATGGAATTCTTTTAATTGCAGCAAGAAGCTCATCCCTTTGGTAGTATTGACTTAAGTTAAATTCAGTCCTGGTATCAGAGCTGTACTGAACAACTCCAACCCTTGTCTTCTCTTCTCCGATGTCAAAAGCGGACACAAGAGCAGCAATAAAGTCTAAAATGTACTTAAAATTATTTCTTCCCACACTCCATGAGCCATCCACGAGGAACACCAGATCAGTCCAGGCACTGACAGAGCATTCTGAAATGCATTGGATATAGTTTTAATTGATGTATTATTAACTTGCTTCATAGTTAAAGACTACAAGCTAACATTGAAAAACTGTTGTCTCCTTAAATCATTTTGTTGATCAGAATGAATTCACATTGTTCTTCACCCACAACCAACATGCACAAAAGAATCAACTGTTTTAATTGCGTATACAGAAGCATTTTCAGTGCTTTCATTTAACACGCTTTTATGAAACTATATGGCTCTAAATTACTATATAAGACATCGTGCAAGAAAAGATAAATAGATATATGACCTACTCTCCAAGAGCATGTGACGGAAGTATTTATGCTATCAACTTATCTATTTTTATAAATGATATCCTTCCTCTTTTCTCCAAGTAAAAATTACACAAAACATCTGGGAGACATACAAAACGAGTGTAAGCAGTGTCTTCATTCCTTGGTATTTAGCAATAAATACAAAACAACTGCTGTCCTATTCAAACAGATGCAGTTAAGTTGAAGAAAAGAGAAAAACTTTTAAAATTCTTCTGCATTTTATAATGTAATTGTCTGAAGTTTGCAGTCGGTTTGTCTAGAGGGTTAACAGAGTCTAACACAAGTCAAAACAAGCATAAATATTATGCAAGGTAGTCAAAATATCTTATTGTCCTAATTTTCAGTGTATCTAAATTGGAAGCCTAAAACCTACTTTTACAAAACAAAGAGTAGAAAAACACATTTCAATTCAAAAGTAAAAATTCACATTACATCCTTAAATTACTGAAATGCAATGATTGGCTTTTATAACTAAACATCCTATCTTTCTTTTCTTTGTGGTCAGAAGGGAAACAAACTGATTCTCATGAAAATCTGTATTTTTAAGGCAACACTAAGTGAATTTTCTGAAGATGTTTTCGTCCTTGCAGTCAGTTGGTGGATAATAAAAGAAATATTTGGCTAGGAAGAGAAGGAAAGGGTCCTGGAAAATTTTGCAAGCTAAATACAAGTTGCATGCCTAAATAATTTTTGCACACCATTTAATGGGCCCATTTAAGTCTACTGAATACTCAATATTTGGTATAATGCTTTGATTTAGAATAAATATTGATGACTCAGAGAAAATATTAGCATTATAACTACATACTACAAACTTCACTTGGATTATTAGGCATCAGAAGGAATGATAAACAATTATTTGTAGGGAAAAATTACAGATAAAGGGGACTTTGTATTCATAATCCTTTTATTGTCATCCTGGGTCATAAATCCAACTTTTATAAGGTGGTAAATTAGGAGTCCAAGAAACTCCTTAAAGGTCCATCCCGGTAAGTCAGACAAAGCAATAGAAGACAAAGGAAGCTAGGAACTGCAAAAGCAAGACTAAATAAAATTCCTTTTGTTTGATTACAAACGCACCAAGGATCACTGTGTACCTTATTTTGTTTGGGGTTGAGCTCCTAATTGTATATTATAAAGAAAATTGTAAACAATGTTTTTCATGCCTTTTTCTTCTCTAACTTGCCTCCTGCATTCTTTGTGGGGGCGGAATAATAATAGAGCTAGTAGTGAAAGAATGTATCAGAATGACCTGGGAAGTTGTTTCAAACTGCTTAAGACTCCATTCCAATTTCTCACCCCACTGATTCCCAGACACCACCTCCTTAACATCATCTCTGGAAAATGTGTAATTATTCTTTAGATATGTCAAGACCCACATGTTGCCAAGATGTTGTGCATAGACACTGGAAATAGCTACACTGCCATCAATTAAAGTCATCTAAATGCCCTAGAGATGAGCGTAACATATACATAGATTGAGAAGTGTATTTTCATGGCAACTGAATTTCTTCAAACACAATGAGGGCATCTCTCTTGTGTTCCAGCCTTATATTTCTCCTATATCCCTATTTCAATCAGTTTCTCTTTGAGAAATGAGTTAAGTCCAGTGATGAGCTTTGTTTTTCACCTACTGCCAAAATCCTGCAAAAAAAAAAAAAAAAGTGGACACGCACCAGTTCAAAACACTCCCAGTAAAATGAATATTTAGTAACTAGAATGAAAAATTGACTAGAAACCCAGAATGTAAGGTAATATAACTATTTAGTCATATATTACTATTATGTTGCCTGTATTTGTTCTAGATAACACCAATAGAAATTAGCACAGGAATAAAATCAAACTATGTATATAATTTGGAACATCTCCTTTATATTACATCATGACTTCTATAAATCCAAGCAAAAACATTAAGGAAATACTTACTTTGTATCTCTGGTTTTCCAGGTTTCTTCTCCCCTGGCTTTGTTGGGCCACCTGTTTGAACTGAATCAAAACCTGATTATTACAAAAAGAAATGAACCCTTACAAATAGTTCCTTAAAAAAATAAATATGTTGTTTTCTACCACTGTCTTTCAATGTTTATTTATTTATTTTTGAGAAAAAGAGATAGTGGAGGAGGGGCAGAGAGAGAGAGAGAGAGAATCCCAAGCTGACTCCACACTGTCAGCACAGAGCCCGAGAGAGGGTTCAATCTCATCAACTGAGAGAGATCATGACCTGAGCAGAAATCAAGAGCAGGACACGCAGCCGACTGAGCCACCCACACGCCCCTACACCGCTGTCTCTCAAATGTACGGTCCATGCCCAGCTGCTCAAAGAATACTGCCAAATAAGCAATGCCTTGCAAATAAACTATTTTTAGTGAGATTTTAGATGTACTTCAAAAAGACATTAACATTGTTGCCTGGCAAAGTTTAATGTTTTTAATAGTATTCATTCATAACACTCCTGCTGCTTCCAGAGACCAGGGTTATAAACCAGGAATGAATTATTAACATCCACTAATGACTACGCATAGAAAGAACAGCTAATACTGATACAAAGTAACTCTGCATAACAGATTAAATCTGAAGGTTGGAGAAATCTTCTGCATAATAAAAAAGGATAGAAGTACTTTGTATGTGTGCTTACTTGTTAATTGTCCTATAACTGGTACACTCTCTTCTACTTCATTATATGAAGTGATTGTCACCACATACTCTATTTCAGGTATAAGGTCTTTTAATAAAGTTTCAGTGGTACTAGCTGAAAGGGTAAATTCTTTACTAGGCCCATCTGGAAATATAGAAAGGAAAATATGAATGCAATAAAATATCTTTCACATATAACATGACACAATATAATATAATTCCCAGATACACTCAAAATCTAAAAAATTAAATATATGTGCATTTTTTTTTCAGAACACCCACACATCATCTTCTTCTGTCTTCTAAAACCAGAACTTTGAAATGTAATAAATGGGCTGGAATTGACCTTACTTATTATAATCATATTCAATACTTGCTTGAGGACTCAAGGATTCCTCTGGAATAAAGATATACCAGAATATCAAACCAAAACCCCCCATTGTTTTTTAGGGCTAATGGCAGATAACAAAATTATTTCATAAATGAGACAAAAAAAATTAATTTTAATTTTAAATTATGTGTTGGAGGAGAATGAAGAAAGACAAGTAGGGGATGAAAATCAACTCAAAGACAACATCATAGGTTAAAATTAAACTGTAGTAGGAAACAGTCTGTGTGGAAGCAATGCATTCTCCGGACTCAAATGGGTGCATACATTAATGGGTAACCATAGTCTTCTGAATTGACTTAACCAGGTATCAAACATTTCAAAATACAGTGTACTGGATATACAGTCGTATATAGATTATGTTCATTCTTTTTTTTTAATATTTATTTATTTTTGAGACAGGAAGAGACAGCATGAACGGGGGAGGGTCAGAGAGAGAGGGAGACACAGAATCTGAAACAGGCTCCAGGCTCTGGGCTGTCAGCACAGAGCCTTACGCAGGGCTCGAACTCACGGACCACAAGATCATGACCTGAGCCGAAGTCGGACGCTTAACCGACTGAGCCACCCAGGCACCCCGATTATGTTCATTCTTTATTCAATCAGGAACGATGGTTCCTAGGCACTAAGTGCCTGGAAGGATTTTTTATTATATTAAATTTTCATCAAAAGATAAATAATCAATAAAGGTAACAGGTATAATAGAACCCTTAGAAACATTCCTGGTTTTTGTGTGGAACGTGCAGAACCGACCAGGGCCCCCACAGGACAAGCCAGCAGGGCTCTGTTGGGTTCGGTGGTCTCAGTGCCAGTTTGGGGAGTACAGGAGTCAGTAATTTCCAACATATGGAAACTGATAGGACTGTTTTTCAATGGACTTTTTGCCTTGGAATGAGTGAATTAGTTAACTGCAAGTATATTTGGGGAGAGAGATTCAAAATGGAAAAAGTAAATTCTTGACCCCTTAAGTTCTCACATCATATTTAAAAAAAAAAAAAAATTCCAATTCCTTGATACAGTAGCATTTAAAATCACTAGTAGTTTCAGAAAACTTAAATTATATCAACATCATTCATCTCTACTGTCAGCCAGACAAGACTTCTTCCCACCACCTGGCCAGTGCAAATGGCAATGGTTATTTTTCCGTGCCATGTTAAAACTAAAAGTTAATCAATAGAGATTAGTTCTCCACAGTTGGGCAACATCATGAACACTAAAGATAACTCTTGACAACAACCCAAACAAGATTTTTTGTTTGTTGTTTAAAGACTCTGAGTCTAGGATCTACGGAATCCACCTAGCCAAAGTAAATTCTTATCTTCCACCATGGTAGCTCAACATTATTCCAGAAGAATGTTTCCTGTGTACTGAAATGTATAAGACACTGGGTAAGGCATAAGAACTCACTTCATCACTTGATAATTTAAATGTTAAAAATACTAATTCAAGAAAAATATCAGGAAATGAGAATTCTAGTTTATAAAATCAAAGATTAGAAGCAATGTTCTGGTCAGGTAAAAAAAAAAAAAAAGTAACTCTTCTAATAACAACAGCTTAGCACAGCAAACCATATAATAAAGCTCAACACTACAAAAATATAACAGTGGGTACTAAGCTGGAAATTTGGAGACCTGAGTCCACTAAATATCTGGTGACATTAGCTAAATCCTTAAGGTTCTCTAAATTTCAGCTTTCTTATAATGAAATGGAAGAAGGAGAGGAGACTGGATTATATCACCTTTAATGTCTCTATTTTAAAACCCCAACATTTCAAAACTTACCTGTTGTAGAGTCCACTGTTATTCTGTAACCCACAATTGGATCAGCTGGTTTTGCCCATGACATATGAACAGTATTTTCATCTTTTATTTTAAAATTCAAGTCTGAAGGTGGGTCAACTGCAAAAGAGAGAGTTGATATCAATTACATTTTCCAATGTCACAAAATGGTCAACTTAATCAATAAAGAATTGTGTCGAGCAAAGCTTACTAAAATTGTCTTTGCATAAATTTGTTTCCAACAAATATAGAAGATATCTTGTTGGATAAGAATAAAATTAAAAGCTGACAAGATATGACAAAACATCAGAGAGTATACATATTACAGAAGACAGCACAAAACACTTTTGATTCTTGAGTTGCTAGGTCATCCAAGAATGGCCAGCAAAATCAAGCAAAATAGAAACATATCTGGATACAAGTACATACAAGTACAATGAAATCACATATAATAACCACATATGCAAACAATTCACATAACAATTAAAGGAATCTAATACATGCTGAGTGCATTTTGAATAAGCATGCCAAATCACAACCTGCTTGTAACCATAGAAGTTAATTTAGAACATTGACATAGTACTTTTTTTCCATAATGTGGAAAAGAATCAATGATGTTTTTTGTCCATTCTCTGCATCATTGTCTTGTTATTAATTTTTGTTGATAAATCTCAATCTGTGCAGAGATGAAATATGTATTTTAATGAAAGGGAGAGATCATGGGAAATTTAGCACTGTTATGTTGCACAAGGAAATATACATTTAAATGTATATTCATGTTCTCATAGACAAATAATCAAAAGTAGTAATAGAGATGTTAATAATGTTTAAATGTACAAAAAGTAATATACAGATGTCTATAAAACTAATATTCTGCCTGTTTACACCACTACGCTGTATGTTTGCAAGGTGTAAACCAACACTGTTATTTTCCTTTGCAGCAGGTATACTCCATACTAGAAGTGGCATTTTAGGTTAAAATGCCAGTATGGTCCTTTACAAAACAATGGTTAATCATGAAAAGACAACATCAATGTATACTTATGGACATTTATTTATAGAACTTAAAGAAAACAGTGAAGAAGGATCAGCAATCTGAAGACATGACTGTGCATAAAAACTTGGAGAAGTCAATGACAGGAATAACTGAAAAGTACAGAAAGAAATAGTTTACATACAGAACTATATAGCTTCATGCATGTGTCAATGAAATGTTGACTTGCTTTTAGTTTCCCACAATAAACGAAAGCCTCCATGTACAATAGTCATTACACAAAGACGTTTCAGAAATATTTTATAATGATATTCTCTCTGCCATGTTCATGCCTCATCATGCAGCATTGTACTGACTCACTGTCAGTGCATGGTCAATGCATTATAAATTACTACTCTTGAGGGAGGTCAACAAAGTAAGATGACTTTCAGCCATACTCTTCTTAAAGTGTTTAAGTCTGAAAGTATTCCTTGTGAGTCAGAATTTTTGCATCTGTTTTGAAGGATTACAATCTCCTTTTAGGTTTTCATAGAGGTCAATTGAAATACAGTAGTAGCTTTGAGACATGAGTCATAGAATTTAACTGGGGTTAGGGATTTATGTAATATTAAAAGCACATTTTAATGGAAATAAAACAAAATAAGCAAACATTTGCTTTAATGAACTGCTGCTCCCAACTGTAGGTGATGGCTTTTTATTTTTATTGGATACTCTAGCAATGGAATAAATGTTATTTTCTTACTATCCATACACAGGCAGTGAGATTAGACTATTAATCTACATGCACGGTTTAATTATTCAACATTCTGCTGTCTGTAATCATACTGCAAGGTTTAGCTGTAGTCATCGCTTAGTATAACAAGCATGCAACAAATGTTAATACAACAAGAGGTATTAAGAATATCATTATAAAATATTGTTCCAGTAGCAATGGCTCAGGACAAATTTAATGCAAAGGCAGACGCAACTGGCCTGAGCATGCTTTTAAAAAAAAATCAGTACATGGAAAAACAGTACCACCAACCTTGCAGGGAAATTGACCTGAAGCAGCAGACATTAGGTTAAGACTGCTGAAGGGCAGCAGCGGCCCACCTTGTTGATTTCCAAATGACCAGGATTCCAGAAAAACTGAAAAATTGACTGTTGGGAAAAGTCTTTAACATTTCAGAGGTTTTTAAGGTGTTCATAGAAACTCAGATGTGGTACTTGGGAATCGAAAGAATGGCCGGCTAGCATGTGTACGACAGAGAGCCCACTCCACTCTTCTTCCTGCCACTTTTATCACACGTAAAACCTTTCAGCCTTGCCAGTCCATTTATACGTTTTTGTTTGTTTGTTTGTTTTGCAAAAAAAAGATAATAAAGCAGATGTGAGTATGGACTCACGTCAACTTGAATCAATGCAAAATGTATTTTCATTAATTTTGAAAATCTTTTATTTTGTACAAAAATAATTCACAACTGTCATTGCATTGTCACAAGCAGTGTCTATGTTCCCTAAAACAATGGAATGTTCCAGATGCTGGAATATTTCAGATATGAGCCACCTACATAGGGATTATGATGACAAAGAGTCATAGTTGCATACAATGAGAATCTGAACCAAGAGAAATAGAACTTAAATTATAAATAAATAATATAGCAATCAGATATATATTCAAAAAACCTGAACACTGATAATGAAAAGACTAAAATTTTAGGTATCCATGACTCTAGTAGTGTAATTTCCCGTTTATGAATAATGCTTTCTGTTATCAATAAGCTGTGCTATGCAAACTGCATCCTGGTGATATTCTGGTTTCATGAATTGGCAGGATTTAGGACTTTTTAGGAATGATAATAATAGCTAGCATTCTCTGAGTGTCTGCTATGCAATAGGTAGAGTACAAGTCACTTTATACGTTCTCTTTTTTCTCCTGATAACAATCCAGCATAACGTGCCCTGTTACCCCTGTTTCACAGATGAGTCAGTGAAATTTAGAGAGGTGAACACAACTAAAAAGCAGCAAACCTTTGATCCCATAGTCTGACTCCAGAGCACACAACTCTCTACAATACTGGGTTGAATGTAAAGATTAGGAAATATTTGAGAGAACGACTAACTTTAGAAAGCAATATTTGTATACAGGTGCTTATTAACATATATACCTCTACATTTTTCAATCTATAAAAAGCATTGTTTGATGCCTGCTCAATAATATATTTGTGGTATTCAGATATAGATAGAATTTGACTAATTTTACACACTTTGTTTAAAACTAAAGAATCTAGCTTAATATATAATTTAAAAAACCTTTCACTATGGCAACCAAAAGGAAGATATGTCCAAGAGTTTACCAACTCTACAGAGATTAATGGATGGATGGAAAGATGGACAGGTAGGAGGAGAGAGTCTAGTAAGTTTTGCTAACACATAAAATATGTTAAAGATAAAGCAGAATTCGACAACATCCTACTAAAATACCATCTTGACGAATTAGTAAGATTTTTAGTCTGGTCTTTGTGATAACAACACTGAAAAGGATACTGCCCTAATGGCAAAAACCTTTAGAAGTATGCCAAGAGTGGTTTTACTCTATGCAGTTGGCATTAATTTATATCTTCCATCCAAGGCTAGTATAAGTTTAATGATCTTTGCCATGATATATTCATTTTATTTGCGTTTATAAGATACCAAAAATAAACAGTTGAAAACTTAATATTTCAAACAAGGGATGGATTATTCCTTACACATTACAGAATGTGTTCCTTCCTTTAACTGGGTTGACCAGTTTTTAAGCAAGAGAGAACAGTGTAGGCAAACCTGCACTAAACCAGGAGAAAATCTGGGTCTCATCTATACCTTATCCCGAAGTAACCACATTAGTTGACTGAGCTACTCAGCCTATCTCCCTCATTTGGAAAATGAGAGAATTAGAATAGATGATTAGAAAGTTCCTCTGTAGTCCAAAGTGTCTGTTTTATGACACGGGATTATCAGATAAACATAGACATATATATATATATATATATATATATATATATATATATATATCTCAATTAGCCTCTTAACCTAGACACAAGACAGTTAAAGCTTATGGCCTCAACTCACTGCTGAATTGATAATATCCAGGTACTCCTCATAAATTATAAATATAAATCAAACTTACTAAAATTAAAACACTGTTTTTCACAAGATGTGTTCATCTTGAATTCTAGATTAATGAGAAAGGTGTCTAATTCTCACTAACCTTTAAATGTGAAATGTTCAATTTTCTAAATGGCAATTAATATACCATATGCTACATGAACCAAAAATGATTCATACATTATAGGTCATACAGAACACTGGCCACTATAAAAAAAAAAAAAGGAGATGCAAAAAGTATGTGCCAAAACTTTTAAATTAATATGAAAAAGAGCACTGTTCTCAACGTATAAAAAATTAAGTAAGTAGAAATTGGTTGAAAAATAGTATGACTACGACAGTTCAAGTATGAGTTGTAAAAGGGAAAGAAAAGCAATTATGGGCATTTCATAACTAAGATCAAAATGACAAAGCGGGAAACGGGGAGGTCAGTTGAAATTTTGAAACGTGCCCCAATATTTCCAAGAAATTCTCTTTCCAGCCATCATTCCCAGAAGGGTCTTGGCCACAAATTCTGTTAGCTCTTCACAGGCTCGATGGGACCACTTAGTTGGTAGTTAGCACCAAGCTGTGCTGTCCAACACAGGAGCTGTATGCGTCCAGCCACGTGTGGCTATCAAGCACTTGAAATATGCCCGGTTCAAAATGAAATGCGCTGCAAGTGTAAAATACACACCCAATTTCAAAGACTTAGCACAAAATTGTAAAATATCTCACTAATAATCTTTAAATTGATTACTTGTTAAAGTGATAATAGTGTGGATATATTAAGTTAAATATACTATAAGAAGTAGTTTCTCATGTTTCTTTTTCCTATTTTAGTGTGACAACCAGAAACTTTAAGTTACACATGTGGCTTGCATATGTGGCTTATAACATATTTCTATCTGACAGTACCAAATTAGAGAATAAGGCACAAAAAATGAATCCCATTAAAATATAATTACTAAATGCTGACCTAAGGAGTTGGGAGACAAGAAAGACACAGCTTAATTTAAGAAAGCAAAAGAAAGAGCTGCACCAAATTGAAAAGATAAAATGTGAGAAATATGGAAATCATCAGTAATGTAGATAGTAAAATGTTCTCCCTTTTGTTGTTGAGTACAGTTGACACACAATGTTAAAACGTTCTTTTTAACTGCACTTTGCTAACCAGCCATTATCCAATTGAGAATTGATTTTTTCCACTTACATCATTTCCAACTTAATTCTTTTCCTAAAAATTCTCAAATCTTTCTGATTTTCAAATAACTATTTTCTTAATGAGCAATAAATAGGCCACTTGAGTGAATTATCTAAAAATATCTTTAGTAGGGCTTCCAGAAGTTCCTCAAATAAAATTCCTTCCGAACAACGACATAGAAAGGAACATTAAAGGCAACCTCATCCGCGTATTACTTCACAGAAGCCACTCTGAAAAGCCTCTACATTGACACAGCATCAGTTAGATAAGAAGAACAGCAAGTTTCTGTCACTTTTCTAAGCAGGCCATCCATTTTGGAGCCTCTTTGTTTTCCTTAATCTTAATTTTTTTATGCCTGCAGTCCTGAAGTCGAAAACCAAACACAATAGAAAGTTATTGAAAATATCAGTGTTGTCAAGAAACAGCTCTACTTTCCCACAACCTCTAAAGAAGCACAACCCACTCTCAAACCCCACAGCTACCCCATGCATGTCTTTTCTCCCTTAACCCCATCAGGAGGCATTTTTTTTTTTAATTTTTTTTTTCAACGTTTTTTATTTATTTTTGGGACAGAGAGAGACAGAGCATGAACGGGGGAGGGGCAGAGAGAGAGAGGGAGACACAGAATCGGAAACAGGCTCCAGGCTCCGAGCCGTCAGCCCAGAGCCTGACGCGGGGCTCGAACTCACGGACCGCGAGATCGTCTGACCTGGCTGAAGTCGGACGCTCAACCGACTGCGCCACCCAGGCGCCCCGGCATTTTTTAATTGAAAAAAAAAAATGTCTGTTATGGTATTACCCGATTTATCTTGCAGAGCAATAACTCTAGTTTGTCAGGTCTTGAATCATACTTGAGGGAACACAGAAGCTCTCATTGGGTTAATATAGAGAAATAACTTTTTCAATAAATACTGAGAAATTAGGGCATCAAGGGCACACAACATAAAAGAATAAACTGAGGTTGAAATAAGCAAAGGTCCTTCATTTTCCACAAAGCAGGGCCACACGGAGCTGTTGTGACAGACCTTGGGGCCACGACACCCATCTCCCAGCCCCTGACAGACTCTGCTCAGGTCTGATGCTAGAGGGAAGAAGGGAGGGACCGAAGCTGGGCTCCTCTGGCTCCCACTTGCTTCCTGGGTTGGAAACCTTGGCACAGATCCAAGCTAACTGCGCGGGGCTGGGCCTGAGCCACGTTCCTCCCGAAAACCAAACAGAGACAGCAGTCACCCTGGGCCACGCCAACACATCCTGGGTCCGGATCTCGGCTTGCCACCCATCCCCTAGGCGATGTGTGGCTGCCACCTCACTTTGCCTGCACCGTCAGCCTAACGACTGCGCTCCCCACAAAACACACAGAGACGCAGAGCCGGCACTGTTGGAGTCTTTTATTTCATGCTGTCACCGAGGTCGCAGCCCGGAGCCAGGTGGTAAACAGCCACGCGAATAAGCGTGCCCGCGCTCCGGGGCTCCTGGGTACCACCAGGAGTCATCCTGTTCGTAGAGCTGGGTGCAGCTGTCGCCCCCTCCAGGACGGCCGGTCCTCTCGGAAGGCAGCACTGTAGGTGGCAGTGTGGACAGCACACCGCAGGGACAAGCGCAAGGAGACCACACAGCACTGTACGGAATGGATTAAACAGAATACGAAAGAGCTGGACCTGAGAGCCAGAAAATGGACAGACCTCAGGAGAAGGGGGCGTTTCTCTTAGAGGAGAGAAACCCCGGAGAAAACACGAAGTACAGAAAAAAACAGAGCAAGCAATAGTGGCAAGATTGATTTGTTTTTTTCCTTTCTAGAATTCTGCATTGTCACTGACAGAAGGGGGAGGAAGAGCATTTTACCTTCTGCCTCAATGGAAGACAGCAGCAGGGCCGCGCCCAGGGCGGCAAGCGCTGGGGGAAGCCTGGTCCGCATGCTCGGCCTCCGAGCTCACAGCCGCATGAAGGGATCTGCGGGAGGAAGCAGTGACCGTATCAGAACCGGGTCCGGGCAGGCCCGGAACCAGGTTAGAACTGGAGCCTGGACCTGGGCCAGGACCCGACCAGATCTGCCTTAATAACCGCAGGGCCCAGCCTCGAATATAATGGGCCTATTGTGGAGCAGTGTAAGTCAAGTTCATCTACTGCAGTTTAATCATGGCACTAAGAGGGATTTCAAGTTTAAAGAGGGTCCTGTTTTCCTGGAGGTTGGTCCTGCTTAGCATCCCCGGGTGACGGCCTTACCAGGCCCCACATGACTTCATCCTGCCTTGGTGATGGCTAATTCAGAGGTCATTTTATCCCTGACTCAACTAAATGTCTCTTCCAGCTGGGGATTTTATTTGGCCTGCAGCTTTTTTCCTAGCTGCTGAACTCTTTAGGTAACTGTACTTTAGTGGTCTCAAGGTAATTTGGAAAAGTATAATAAACCTCTTTTACTCTCTTTTTTTCTTCATTTTGTTCTTCCTACCAATATGCAGCTCTTTAAGGTCTGAAATGGATTATACAGAAATATGTAAGGCCCAACTGAAACCTGACCCTACTGCTAGCTGTGTTCTCTTCACATCTGATAAATCCTTTACCCAAAATGAGGAGATAACAATTCTAAGATATATAATTTTTAAAAACAGGCAATAGAAGAGACAAAACACTCTCATCTGTTTTCCCAAGAGATTTTTAATAAAAATTCCCAATAATAATTAATATTTTCATTTAACTGTCCACTTAATCCAGAAGATTACAAGAATATATCCTCCACACGAGAATACATTCTATTCTGATTTTTCCTGATTCTGTAACTAGGTTATTAATTTCTTAAACACAGAGTCTTATTCATCTTTCGTGATTCCCAGCACATAGTAGGTGCTTAACTATGTTGGCAGAAGGGAATCTTCTAAAATATTCTAAGGTCCAATCCACAGACAAAAGCTACTAGCAATGAGCTGAATTGGGAAGTTGCCAGAGGCAAGACATAAAAAAGAGAGTTGACTGTGAAGTACATAAGTTATTGTAAGGCAACGGGCAAGGCTGCTTGAAAAACGAAGTCCTGCTTGGGAATCCAAAAATGAGCCAAAGGTCAAGCCCTCTTTGAGAAAAGAAACTGACAAGCTCCAACCATGCCCTTCCAAATTATTGGCACAATGTATTAGGGCATCTTTCCTCGGCCTGAGTGTAAATTGCGTTTTAAATGTCTGATGAACAGGCGTGCCAAATTGCCCAGAGCTCCTTTTTATGAGGCCAAGATTAAAATGTTGGCGCTGCTCAGAAGATTCAAGGACTCCAGCAATTTCTTTCTCCTTAATTAACAGCTGTTTGACATTTCTAACCCTCTTCAACCATCAGTGAAAAGCAGGAGGTGAGGCTAGCCCATTGTTCCCATCAGCTGGCCTTAACTTTGCTACAATAATTTCCAACTCAGTTGGCAGTCGTGCTCGCGAAGAGTTAAAGGCTGACTGACAATCCAACCATCAAAAAGCTGCGTTCAGACTTTTTTTTTTTTAAATCCCTGAACTCTTCACACACAAAAAAACCCTGAGAAGTGGAAGCGCTTTTGTCTGGGTCGAGAGCGCCACCTATTGGCTGCCTGACTCAGCGGCAAGAATGAATCACGTCGCGTCGGGATATCGGAACGTACAGTCAGTTCTACCAGCCCGCCAGGCATTCCGTCCATATGTTTAAAAAAAAAGTTTTCTCTCCTTTTAGCCAAAACATTTACGTGAACGCTAAGGTCGGTGCTTCATTGAGCATTCTCAGACATAAATGTCTGAAAGCGGCCACCCCTACGTGTCCGCAAGGATTCCCTCACTTCACCCTCATGAATGAAAATGAGTCAGTTGCGGAGGAGCGGGTGCGGGGAGAGGGGAGGGGGAGGGGGTAGGTCTTAAGAAACTGGTCTCCTTCCACCCACTGCCCCCCTCCCACCCTCCTGGAAAAGACCAATTCTTTAACTCCTGAGTGCAGTTAAAAAAGAAAATTACACCTCCCCTCACCCACAGGGTTCCTCCAGATCCGTGCGCGTCACCTACCTCCTCTTTGACCCACTGCGACCTTGACATTAGTTAGCCAAGGGCGAGTTTAGCGCTCCTTTCCTTTCTTGCTCCATCCTTCCCCAGTACTCCTGCATACTTTACGTAGTCCACGCTGCGGCGGGAGGGGGACAGAAAATGGGTCCTGGAACGCCCCGAAAGGGTCACCCGAAGGTGCCTAAGGACCCTCGATTTGGGGTACCTCTTTTGCTCCCTGTCTTCGCGTCTCCGCTCCATAAATGAACCCGGCGACCCACGCTCTCTGATCTTTATACACTATCTAGGATTTGGGATGGAAACTACTTCGAAGGTTCCACGGACCCCTCGACCAAGGCACTCGGGAAAAGGTCGGGAAGGGCGAGCTTTCTCGAGAAGTTGAGGAAGTCGGCCAAGGCTGCGTCTCCTAGAGCCGGATTAACCCACCATCATCGCAGATGCTTTGAAAAGCCGAGGAGCCAAAACACTCGACGAGGAATCTGTCTCAAGATGCCACACACGCCCGCGCAGCCTCGACGAGCTGCAGAGCACTCAGCCGGCCCGCCAAAGAATTCCGCGCCGTGCGTCACTAAAATACCTTCCCAGCGCCGCGGCTGCACCACCGCACCCCGGGAAAGCTCCGACCAAGAGGCAGCGAGCGGCCGGTGGCCCCAGAACCTGGACCGCCCTTCCTGGAAGTCGACAGCATCTATAGATGAAATCCCTCTACGAGCAGAAACGCGGAACAGGGTGCTTCACGCACACACGGCCGCCCTGCATCAACTCGTAGGAAAAGCTACAACTCTTCGTCCCGCAAAGATAAAATGAATCACAGAACCCCAGGACACCCGGCAAATCCCAGGCACTGCTCCACTCTGACCAGTCCAAACGGTTCTCGCGCGCGGTCCCTAGGGACTTAGGGCAGCGCAAGGAACGGGCTAAAAACAAGGTTCCCTAGTTATCTTTGTGAGGGACGGGATAAGGGGAAAGGGCTAGAAGCCGGACTAACCTGGGGCGGTGGTGTCCGAGGTAGCGGCGGCGACAGCGGCTTCCCGGCGTCGTAGAAGGCTGCGCTCGGCGTGACCCTCCGCACGCCCAGGCAATTGGCGCCGCGCTCCAGGAGCACCTGGCGGCTGCCGGCAGGCGGGTAGCGGCAAGGCCACCAAGGTTGTGAAGTGTTGGAGTGTCCCGGCGGGAGCCGCAGGCGCCGCAGGACGGGCGGAGACTGCCCGGGACCGCAGCTGCCCGCGCGCGGACGCGTCTGCGACGGCTCGCCTTGGTCGAGTGGGAAGAGACTCCGCGCCGCGGGCTACTTAATAGAGGGCTGTTCCCGGCTCTCAGTTTACTCGGTTACGAAACGCCTGAGAAGGTGGACGGCTGCCACGGGGTGATGTATGCTCCTCCGGCGGTGAAGGAGGTCTACTTTTGGGAACGTGTGCATACTTCCAGCATTCCTTCGGCGTGAGGTGGCGATCCCCGTAGTAGCAATGCCCCGCCGGGAAGGGGGGGGGGGGATGTAGGGAGGGGGGAAGAGGGAGGAAGCGGGGAGGGGGACAGCCGCAGCCGGGTTCCCTGCCAAGGGAAGCCGCGCACTCTTCTGCTTGGGGCGGGCTGGGGAGCTCGGGTTTCCCTATCCTTGCGATTTTCTTTAATGAATTTATTTTCCTAAATTAAGAACAATGGGAGGGAGGGAAGCGACTCTCAGTTTCAGAACTGCAAGAATGTGTGACCGACCCCACCCCACCCTAGTCCCATCCCCCATCATCACCACCTACACTTCCCTCCCCCTCCGTCCTGGGTGCACTTAAAACCGATTTACAGGGTTTCCATTAACTAACTGTCTGTGCACGCGGCGCGCCTTCTGTCTTTTTCAATCTCTGAGCGGCCGATTGGAAACCCGTACAGCCGCCCTCGCGGGGCTCAGCGACGGGATGGCTTTCCCAGTCCTGTCTTACTTCGCTAATGCTTCGGGACGGAACTAAGAGGCTTAATTTGAGCCAAGACAGAGGGCATGGGACGCAATGAAACCTGGGGGTCCTCAGCACAAGAAGCCGCTAGGGAACAAGTTGCAATCACGTTGGAAATTTGGCTTCCGGACCACAGCATAACCTGGCCCCCAGCGGAGGCTTTGGACCAGAAACTCTGCCTTCCAACCCCGCGGGGTCGAGACGAATGAAAGTAAATTTCCCCCAACTACCAAAGAGATGGACGCCAGATGAGAGCTGACATTCTGCCAGCATCTTCCCCTTTTTACCGCCCCCTCCCCCCAATCGGCTCCACCCCCTTGGCCTAGAGCAGGAAGCCTGGCACTCAGGGTTGCCAAATTGTACTAGATGCACGGGAGGAAGCGCGGGGCTCTAACACTGTAGCATCAGAAAAACGCTCCAGGAGAGGTTCAGATTACACACGTCCGTGCCCTGGTCACAAGCTCTGCACTTTTGGCCTTTTGAAGCCCAGAGGTTAACCCTGCAAGGGTGAGCACCCCGGATGGGGGAGGGGGCCCGGAGGGGAACGCGGGAGCTATGCCCCTGGAATTGACCGCCAGCAATAGTAAAAGGGGAGGTCTTGTCGCCAATGTAAACCTCTCTTCCCTATTTGACTGACGTTTGCAAATCTGGCCTTCCCTCCAACAGGCGTGATATCCTCTGAACTTGCCTTTAGAATGACAAGAACTTGCAGAGCGCCCCCCTCCATTCCGCCCCACTCACAGCTGCCTCCAGCTAAAGCCAGAGGAAGCCAGAGAGAAGGTTGGAGGGAAAGAATGGAGAAAAATGGGAATCTCCACCTCTGCGCATTCTCTGAGTACACACGGCCCACTCGAAAGTCCCGCTGGGCAGCTGTCACAAAGAGCCCACACACGCGCACAGTGCCCAGGCGTTTTGCCCCTTCAAACTCTCACAACCCGGGTGTCCGGCACAAACCCCTAGGGCAGAAGCGCGTCCTGGACGTGAATGACCCGACGTGCACTACGCGGAACGGGCTCATCAGCTGAGTACCAGTGAGCTCTTATACCCAGCCGGTGGAGAGCGGTCCTTCGCTCGCTGGCCAGCCCTCTACCCGCACCCTCACTCAAATTCCTTCTTACAGACGCAAGTGGGCTGGTGGCAGACACAAGGACAGAGCCAAGAGGCAGTTAAGTCCCGGCAGCCGCAGGCCGGTCATCCAGTCGCGCTGCGCTGCTCGCAGCGGACACCCTGGCCCGCACAGGGACTTAGAACCGCCAGGGACGCCCCTTGGGAAACCGACACCCACTGTCTAGAAAAGGAAAGCTGCCCCCTCGCTGGCCAGCCAAGGCTGGCTGGGGTTTGCATTTCGCTCAGGGGTGTGTGTGTGTGTGTGTGTGTGTGTGTGTGTGTAGGCGCGCTTTTCTTTATGTACTTTTTGTTGTTTTTAATTTGTGATGGCAAAGTTGTACACCGGGGAGAAGTGTAACTCTGGTTTTACTGATTTTTTTAATTGTTATTTAAATGTTAGTTAAATACAGTGCAATATTGGTTTCAAGAGTAGAATTCAGTGATTCATCATTTACATACAACACCCAGGGCTCATCCCAACAAGGGTCCTCCTTAATACCCATCACCCATCTAGCCCATCCCTCACCCACCTCCTTCCATCAGTCCTCAGTTTGTTCTCTATTATTAAGAGTCTCTTATGGTTTGTTTCTCTCTCTTAAAAGAGTTCTTCCCAGTTGATTTGGCTCAGAGCTGCAAATGCAGAGTTGAACAGTCAGTCAGTCACCTGCTGGGGAGCCAAGGGCTGCCTTTTCCAGAGGCGGGAGCACGCCCCCCCCCAAAAGCACTCACATTGCACTGCTCTCCAACCCAAAGTGACATCCTGGGGACCCCTGTGGCCATCCTCTCTTGCTTAAGGCATTCTCATTAACAGACTTAGATTTAATGCATTTGAAAATAGTTACTGAAAAGGTCTGTCAGGAACAAACCACTGGCCGCAAACACCCTTGGTCCCTCAGAAAAAAGAATCTCTACGAAATACTTCCAAAATAGGTTGAGAGGAAAAAGAAGGAAGGAACACTGGTTCGGGGAGTACACGGACATACATCCACAAGCTAATCCAAAAACACCCATTTTCACAAGACAGGAGTGCAACTCAAGGTTATGCAAAGAGGCACCTCGGGAGGGGCTTCCAACAAGACACCTGCACGGTTTGGCCTCTGGGGGCCCTTCTGCAAGCTAGACTCCCGGTATGGTAAGGGGACAAATCGGTAAAAAAACAAAAACAAAAAAACGTGTAAACCCTCTTCCAATCTGCCCCCTTTTGCAGAGCGTCCAGTTCTTGATGCCCCTTGGAATCCATTAATGTTTGCAACAAATTGACATTTATCGAGTGAGGCAGAGATGGTTCAATTTATTCACTTTAGATGCTTTGTGTGTCTTTTATTCCTCAGGTTATACCCTGGGCTCACCCTTCCTCACTCTATCATATGCTCGCCCACCTCTTCTCCCTTCGACTCCTGGGCTCCCGGAGGTTCCAGGGCTTCAGATTCCTTGTCCGACAGCGCGATCTAGCGGTGAGCACGAGCACTGGCGTCGGAGGTCAAAGTTCCAGAATGGAGAGCCAGAAGTTGAGTTGCAGGTGAGTTTTTGAAAAATGTGTCATTCATCCATCTGATTCCCAGGAATGTCTGGGAGGCGACAACATGGGAGACCAAGTGAGGAGGTGACATAAACTCTCTTTGTGTCCATTAACTAACCGCCTATAGAAATTCTTGCCCCAAGGCTGCTGCAAGGTTCTGGTCAGGGATAAACTTAAAATGTGTGAATTTCAGGAAGGAGTTCAGATTACAGGGTCGTCCCTATTTATAAACAGGCAAAAGCAGCCTCCTTATTGATTTTCTTGGCGTTAACCTAACCAGCACTCCTGCTATAGGTGAAGGTGTTTCCACTGCAAGTTCTTGCTGATGTACCTCTAGGGGAAGGAAAGAGACACCCAGGCTGAATGTGCACAGTTGGTCCAGTTCTTGGGGCTGTGTGTAGGCTGTACCCAGAGTGGACTTCAAGGGTCTTGGGAGAAGAAGCCCTTTGAGATAAGAGTGTGGAGAGAGGAGGTAGTATTCTGCCTACACTGATTCTCAGAGGCAGAGAGGCATTGTATCTGAACAGTCAAGAAGTCACATCAAAAACAGTGTGTCTGAATCCTCTCCTTTAGAACCCTGTGCATGAAGTCAAAATACATTTGATGATCACCTTCCATGTGTCCGCACAGTGACAAGCTCAGAGCCGTGGATACAAAGACAATTCAGATGAGGTCTTGCCTTCAAAACTCTGTCAAGGAACACCCAGGGCATTTCACTGGCCCACTTACATCTCTTGAGAGATTATGGCTTCAAAATGTTTTAAAATTAAAAATGAGAAGCAGTAAGCAACTACCCTGTCTGTACTAGCAAAGCTAAAGAATCCAGGGACTGAAGCCATCCCTACAGGAAGGGAGAGGGGATGTATTATGTTCCTGCCTCCTTGACTTCTTCATAAAGAACTATTCCAGAGAGGTCTCCAGGCTTGTGCGCACCTCATCCAGACCTCTCACTTGCCCTGAAACGATCTCTCCCTTTCGGCGTGTGAGCAGCTGTGGAGCAGAAAACAGTAATTGCATCACATTTATCCTCCCACCCAAGGTGGCAAGTTCAACTTCATGTGACCTCAAAAAGTGTGGTTGCCTGGAAGGCTATGAAGCTTAAAACAAAAAATTTGCATCCAAATACACTATCTTCCTAGGATGAACCATTCAGATTTGATAAAAGTCAAATGCTGACGGGAGTCGATTATTCAGTTAGCTCTGACCTCCTTGAGCAACTATGAAAGATAAAAGGAAACACATTCACTTAAGAGTTAAGAAAGCAGCCCTTTGTGACTTCATTTCTATAAGATTCAATACTGTTTCAGTCATCCTTACCACCCTGGGACTCAGAATCTATTTATTTGGTAACTATCAAAGTAGGAAGGAGCAGGTCCAGAATTCCTAATCAGAACACCGCTCTGTGTGTGGACACTTGGTAAGTGTATACTGACATAAATTTGCAGGTTGCTGGAAAATGTGAAAAATCATTAGGAACTCATTTTTCAGGATTTGGTCATGGCCTTCAAACTGATTACGTAGTACACTGAAATGCAGTAGTGATGAAATCATAGTCAAAAGAGGTTTTATTGGTCCCAGTTGGAGCTCCTGTGTAGGATAAGTGTAACCAGACCAAGGTTTCATTTGATAAACCATTTTTATACACTTACTACTTCATTCAGCTACATTTAAGAAGCACAGATACCCAGGTATTCAAGGCAGACAGAATTCCAGACTTTGAAATGTTCCTAAATCCAATATGGAGTGGAATGCACCCTCTGGTGGAAAAGAGGGAAAGGATGGCCATTATCTGAGTAGACTCCTTTCATCGTTTTGATCTGGATCATTCATTCAGCAAACATTCATGATGTTCACTAGAAACTGTGAGGAATTTTTTTTAAAAAGCAAATCAAAAGAGGTCCTGTCCACAAAAAGCATAAATGTAGTAACAAAGACCAAAGTCAAAAGACTCAAGAGAAGTCTGGAGACAGTGTATAATTGGAAACTGACAGACCAGTATAAAAAATAATTGGGGGGGGGGGGGAATCATGATATACAGAAACAAGACAAAAGACATTGCAGGAAGCAATCAATTCAACCCACGATTCAGAACATTCTGCATAAAAAAAGCAATTTCTCCACAAACCGGTTTCTCCATAAATCAGTCTCTCCAAAACCCCATGACAAGAAAAAAGGGGGGAAAGAGTAGATTGTTATGAAAAAATATTTAAGAGCCATAGCAACCAAATAATAACAATAACAATAATAGTCGTCAAGAACTATTTTAGGATCTGAAATTGTATCCTACTTGCAAGCTAACAAGTTAACATACTACAGATTCACAGGATGCTGGCAGAACACACGAGGAACCAGAGACAAAGGACTGTGTTACTGACAGCAATAGCAGTAGCCAGAGTATCATTATTTGCCCTGGTTCTCCAGGCCCCAGTTCCCACGGGGTAATGCGAAGAAGGCCCAGTGACCCTTACAAACACAGTGGGTTGCACTGAGGGAACTGAACTGAGCTTGGGGAACCCATGTCTTTTCTAAGGGCAGTCAGCCTGCCTGACTTTTGCCCTGAAAGGAGGCATTATCTTTGTTACACTAGACAGTAAACAAACTTGCCCTTTGCTCTGGAGGGAGAAATTACCTTTGGTTCTTAGGCTGCTAGTATACAAACTCCCTGGAAACAATCCTCTAAAATAAAAGCATTCGGTGCCTCTGCAGAAACAGGAGAGATCCACTGGAGAGGTGTCTCCCAACAATAAGAATTGTTGCAAGTTTGTGCAAGGAAGAAAGCAGTGTATGCTGAAGTGGTCCCTAAAGAATTTCTGGAGGAGGAAGATTTTAAAGGACTAGCAGTTAACATTCCAAGCACAAGATTCAAAATGAGAAGTTGAAAAAAATAGCAAAGAGACAAGAAATGTCCTGGGCAATAAATAAAGCAGAGTTGTTTCAGCAGAAACTTTGTGAACACGATGGAATAGTATTGGAGTTTGGAAGTAGCTGAGATTCTGGAATTTAATCCTTTAAATATAATCATTACTGAGCAAATAATTGACAGGGCGTATCCCAGTCATTGCGCAAAGCATTTTACATACATCAGTCCATGACATTTAATTCTTATCTCTATGCTAGAGAGAAGGAATTGAGGCTCAGAGACGTCAGGTGATTTACCTGTTAATTTTGGAACCCAGATCTGAGCTCAGCTTTCTGATATCTAAGCTCATGGTCTTTCTGGTATATTAAAACCACAGAAGAATGATAAAAATCTTGTTGCAAAAAGCCTAATCTGACAATCAGACTCATAGTAACTTGCTAGGAAGACAGCCTACAAGCAAGGAGACAGGGGGAGGCGGGGGTGGGGGGGGGGGTGCCTGGATGACTCAGTAGGTTAAGTGTCCAACTTCAGCTCAGGCCATGATCTCAAGGTCCATGAGTTCAAGCCCCGCTTTGGGCTCTGTGCTGACAGCTCAGAGCCTGGAGCCTGCTTTGGATTCTGTGTCTCTCTCTGTCCCTCCTCCATTTGTGCTTTCTGTCTCTCTCTAAGTAAGTAAATAAACTTTAAAAAATAAAGAAAAATAAAGGGAGACGGGGTGAGGGGTGGGCCAGAATCCAGGTAAGAGACTCAGAGGGTCTATCTTGTGGCACTCACAACAGTGGCATGCAAAGAGGAAAATGACTGGTGTTAGGAAGTCATGATGGGAAAATATCTTACAATGATTGAGCAAAGTCAGATGACTGAATGACATGCCAGGGACACAGAGAGAGAGAGAGAGAGAATCCCAAGCAGGCTCTGAGCTGTCAGTGCAGAGCCCGATGCAGGGCTCGATCTCACGAACCGAACTGCGAGATCATGACCTGAGACGAAATCAAGAATTGGTCACTTAACCATTGGAGCCACCCAGATGCCCCTCTATACAGATTTTTTAAGAGAAAAAGATGTATCCTTCCTCCCATCTCCCCCCCCCCCCGAATTTTGCAAAGTGTGAAAAACTACTGAAGAGGTCACATTTGCACTGTGTGACAGGCAGTTATTCAAAGGGAAAAGGATGGCATTGTTGTTCCTTGGCTCTCCTGAAAGCTTGGTCATGGGTGGCTGAATACATAACACTGCATGTGATACAAAAAGCATCTGGGAAATGCTTAAACAATTTTCTCCATCCTCCCCCTGTCTATGCTGCCCGGGTGCTGGACTCATCAGGCTGAAAGTACATTAAATCCTCACTCAGTGTTTAAATTCGGAAAATCATTTCAAACTTTCACACATGGTCTAGTTTTTTTTTTTTAAGTGTAGTTTTATTTATTGAATGGCTTCTTTTCTTAGATTTTTGGTTTTTTCCTGGTAGCAATAGCTTTGAACAAAACCACTAACTGCCCCCAAAATAAAAGGTTCTGTTCTCTGATGTCAGGAACACTTAAGGCCATGCTCACCACACAAGTGTAAGAAACCAAGTATTGAGGTTATGTTTTTATTAACACTCTTTTGAAATGAAGTCTTGTGCCTTCACTATTTTTATTATTACCTATGAAAATGAAGTTGAAATGTCTGGTCTTGCATTTTCTAAGCAGTGCCTGATGCTCATTCCCATTTCTGCACTGGAACTAAGGTGAGGATTGCAGCAAATAAATAATGGGCTTTCACAATATGGCCATTGTCTGGGCTCTGTGATTGGCTCAGTGATATTCCTCCCGCTTCTGTCCTACTGGAAAGCCACCATGTGCCTTGAGGTGACCGAAGCTTAGTAGACCTAAGCTAATGGGACTCAAGCCTACCTGCACAAAATAATCACTCAAGGAGCCTGGAAAACTTCTCTACTGATGTCTGAGCACCACCCTTACACCAATTATATCTGTTCTCCAAGGAAGCTTGGGCATCTGTACATTTTTGAAGCTACCCTGATAATTCTGATGGTCTGTGAGGGTTGACCCATGCTTATCTAAGCCAAGCACCCTTTGCTATTCATGAAGTCTGTGCTGAGAAAAGCCGAGAACCCACCTGCCACTTGGAGGGCTAAGGGGAGCCATCTAGAACTGGCAGGTCAGGAGGACCAATCACCTGGAGAGCTGGTCCCCAAATCAGTGTTCCAAGGGAGTGTTTAAATTTGGGTTCGGTGTTGCCAGCCAATTGTTAGAAAATTATTTTGAGGGGGGGCGCCTGGGTGGCGCAGTCGGTTAAGCGTCCGACTTCAGCCAGGTCACGATCTCGCGGTCCGTGAGTTCGAGCCCCGCGTCAGGCTCTGGGCTGACGGCTCGGAGCCTGGAGCCTGTTTCCGATTCTGTGTCTCCCTCTCTCTCTCTGCCCCTCCCCCGTTCATGCTCTGTCTCTCTCTGTCCCAAAAATAAATAAAAAACATTGGAAAAAAAAAAATTTAAAAAAAAGAAAATTATTTTGAGGAAACCCCTAAACTGAAGGAAGGTTGATTGGCCAGGGTCAGAGAGCTGGCGGTGGGGCAGCCAGACTCAAACCCGCCCGCACCTGCTTCCCAGGCTTCCACCACCCCCACTCCCATGTTAACACCTGGAAGGAGTCTGTTCATTGTTGTCATTGTCTTTAAAGTTTCAGTCAGAAAATACATGGTCAAATTTCATTGCCAAAGGACACTCAAGATGTCAAGATTTCTTGTTCTTACTAATGTTGATATTAAAATATATATACAAAGATGAGGACAGAATTTGCTTTTATTTCTTCTAATGTAAATACTGTATTTTTTTTTTACTGTATGTACTTTCAGTAGATGAGTTGAATACTTTTTTTAAAAGGTTTATTTATTTATGAGAGAGAGAGAGAGAAAGCACAAGCAGGGGAGGGACAGCGAGAGAGAGACAGAGGATCTGAAGCAGGCTCCATGCATGGAGGAGTGCTGACAGCAGTGAGCTCAATGTGGGGCTCAAACTCATGAACCATGAGATCATGACCTGGGCCGAAGTTGGACACTCAACCGAGTCACCCAGATGCCCCATGAACACTTTTAGAGATAGAAATGAGATTATATGGTAGCCTCATCTATCTAATGATGATAGAAATTATCACAGAATGATAATAGAACTCTGATGTTCCTATTATTATGGAAGAAAGAAAGAAAAGGAAATGGGGGACAACTAGCTGACTCTATGACCAAAAGGGATCTTAGAAATCATGTAACCCACTGCATCATTTCACATTTACAAAACCTGAGAACCAGAGCAGTTCAGGAGCTTGCTCAATAGTATATTTCTATCACTGGTGCCAGGACTAGAACCCAGGTGCCAACTGCTTAGATTGGTCTTCTTGCCATTATTCTGGGTACTGTATTCTCGAGCATGTCATTAATTTAGCAAAACATGTTGGGACTCATTGCCTCACTACCTCAAGAATGGGGTTGGACTAGAGCAGTGGAAGCTTGCTGCCTGTCACAACATACCTGCATCTGAAATCTTTTAAAGTTAAAGCAAAACAAAATTGCCACAAATAGGTAGTGATATACGCATCTAGATGTGCCTGGCCCACCCAGCACTTACCGGTACAGCTGACAGAGCTGCTAATAAGGAGACCAGATGTCTGAGAGCAGTTGCCATGTGTTCTGAGTGAAGGTGGAAGGACAGATCCAGCACAGCAGACTTGTGTCCTACGACAGGCAGTGACTGTTTCCTTCCTGAGACCATCTTTGGGAATCCATAAGAACAGTGCCACACCCACTTTAATCTCTCATCTCTTAAAAGTGCCCACAACTGGCACTCTACTGCATCAAAAGGGTTCTGCTGCTAGCAACAGGGAACAGAAGTAACAGGGATTAAAACACTCATGGAAGTCAGGAGGTAGGCAATCCACATCTGAGACTTGTTCCATGAAGTCCACCGAAGCCCAGGCTTCTGTCATCTTATCAGTCCACAGATGAGGCTTCTGTTTCAAGATACCACATGGTCTAAGATGGCTGTTTTGGCTTCAGTCATGACACAGAAATTTTAGCCAAAAGGAAAAAGCAAAGGACAAAAAAAAAAAAAAAAAAGTGGGGGAAAGAGGTCAGACAGTAATCTTTGTCGTCTTCAGAGGAAGATTCCCACAGACTGCTCTTAGATGATTGTGATTATATTTCTTTGGTCAGAACTTAGTCACATGGCCACATCTAGCTACAAAGGAGGCTTGACAATGTAGTTTATTCTGGCCACCCAGGCACCCATCTTAAACTCTGAGGTTCCATTATGATGGAAGAAAGAGAGAAGCAATAATGGGGGGCAACCAGCAGACTGTACGACCAAAAGGGACCTTAGAATTCAGCAGACTCTACCACTGAGAAATAGTAATCCAGTGGTAAACATCCACCTTCTGTGGACATCTGGGCTGGACTGGGCACTTGGTAGCTAAAAAGTAAGCTAAGCCAATCCCTCTCCAAGGTGCCAAATAGTCCTGGTTACTGACATCAGATTTAATAAGACCTTAATCAGAATTTTGACTCATTCCACTCAGTCTGGAGAACTGGCTGCCAAGAACAGAGGAATCTCCTTTGTGCTATTGTCTTCAGAAATTCCTTAACTCCTATTAACTTCTGGCCCTCACACTTAGCATAATTTTGAGATTGGCTTCACTTGAAAGCAAAACCATCCTGTGAGCTAGACAGCGTATGGAAACAGCAGGTCCCCAGAGAACAAAGGGGCCATGGAATCATCAGTGATGACATCATTGCATAGACATGTGTTTTCCCTAGCGAGTCATTGACTCCGTTAAAACTTCATCTTTCCTATCGTAGAGGGCATTGCAAGGATTACATGACATCTTTTTTATAAATAAACATTATGCTGGAACACAAAAAAAGGCAAAAACAAGTGGAGTTATAAATAGAAAGGGAATATAGGAAAATTTCCAGGAAAACGTAGGCGTTTTATAAATGACTGTGACTGAACTTCTCCTGTGAAAAGATGCTTGTGTTAGAGACAACGGAAGAGTCACAGAAGGATGCTTTCACCTCCTCAGATATTAAGAAGGCTCCTAGCTTCTCAGATCAATTTGATATAATTTGAGTATTCTTTGTCATGTCACACTAGTTGAAACTGAAAGGCACATCTCAGTCACATCTATAACCTCACAATTTTAGGGGTGCCTGAATGGCTTAGTTGGTTAAGCATCAGACTTCAGCTCAGGTTATGATCTCAGGGTTTGTGGTTCGAGCCCTGACTTGGGCTCTGTGCTAATAGCTTAGAGCCTCGAGCCTGCTTCGGATTCTGTGTCTTCCTCTCTCTCTCTACGCCTCCCCCCTTGTCCTCTGTCTCTCTCTCACACTCGAAAATAAATAAACATTTAAAAAATCCTTTAAAACCTCACGATTTTGGGGGCGCCTGGGTGGCTCAGCCAGTTAAGCATCCAACTTCAGCTCAGGTCATGATCTCATGGTTCGTGGGTTCGAGCCCTCCATAGGGCTCTGTGCTGACAGTTCAGAGCCTGGAGCCTGCTTCAGATTCTGTGTCTCCCTCTCTCTCTGCCCCTCCCCAGCTCAAGCTCTGTCTGTCTCTCTCTTAAAAATAAAGAAACATTAAAAAATTTTTTAAAAACTCACAATTTTGTTCTCTGGGTCTGAGGTGGACTTAGTGCGAAGAAATTTATGAATGTACCACCGACTACTACTGTAAAGCATGTGGGATGCTCTAAAGGGGCAGGAAAAGAGGTTAAATGAATCAGAGAGAGGGGACCATTGATGTGGTAGTTATAGAATGAAAGTCAAAAGAATGTTCTACAGAAGAGAATTCAGGGGGGAAAGCAGTTTTTAAAATTGGCCATTTAAAAGACATTGATGAAGTATATATTTGCACTTACCAGTACATCTCAATGCAATGCCCACAACAAGCAATTGAAGTAGATGGAGTTACTCGTATTTCCGCAGCATCTCAGATGGAAGAGAAAAAAAAAAAATCTGGTGTTTAAATCAAAGGTTACAGGATTTGCTTACAGCCATGTGACTAGAAAGCGGCTCGGCTGGTCCTCAAACCCCAATCTGCTGCCATAGCTGGCAGAAAAATAAAACGGATGTCTTGCTCCGGTCTCCTTTCAGCCTGGTTGTTGGCCATTTGCTGTCTGGCTCCCTCATCTTGGAACTCTGCTCTTCCCAGCCTTCGCTCATCCCTAGACTCAGATTCTCCATACTCGGCATGGCTCTCCCACCCCGCTCAGAGCCAGGGCTTTGGAAACTGGTCCTGACAAATTTTGATGAAGTGATCCTATCAGATCAGCTTCCTGAGGACTTTGAGTTCTAACAAAGTATTGGGGGGACAATGACACTGCAAGGAAGGAATTTCAAGTATCGCTAACTAAAACAGTGGAGGAATTATTTGGGAGGAATGGGCCTTATTCAATATCTTTCTACTCTGGCAACCAAAAAAGCCCCCAGATCTCAGCACCTCTATCCATTTACTTTTACATATTTTTTAAGTAACTTAGCAATATGTGACTATAAAACTAGAAATCTAGCGTACTTATTATATTCGTTGTAAAAGCACTGATGAACTGAAAACCACGTATGCTGCTGGTAGCAGTATATATTGGCATCATTGCTTTGCAAATGGTTAGTATTTTATTATAAGATTAAACACACGCTTACCATACAGCCCAGAAATCTCAATCACACGTACTTTCCCAAGAGAAATGAAAATCTGTGTCCACATAAACATCTACATGTGAATCGTTTTAGCAGCATTCTCCCCAAGAGTTAAAAACTGGAAACAACCATAACTTCCACCAAGTGGATAAACTTATTCAGACCGTGCATGAGATGGGTACTGCTTAGACACGAAAAGGAATAATCTGCTGATGTATGCAACATGGGCAGATCTCAAACACATCATGTTCAGTGAAAAGAGTCAAACTCAAAGAAGTGTAAACAAATCTTGGAGATATTGTGGGTTTGGTTTCAGATGACCACAATAAAGTGAATATCATAATAAAGTGAGTCAAATGAAGTTTTTGGCTTTCCAACATACATAAAAATTACCTTTACACTACACTAATAAGTATGTAATGGCATTATATATTAAAAAAACAATGTACATGCCCTAATTTAAAAATCCTCTGTTGCTAAAAAATGTTAACGATCATCTGAGCTTTCAGCGAGTCATAATCTTTTCACTGATAGAAAGTCTTGCCTCAGTGTTGGTGGGCACTGAGTGACCAAGGTGGTGCTTCCTGAAGGTGGGGGCAGCTGGGGCAATTTCTTAAAATAAGGCAAGAGTGAAAATTGCCACATCAAATGACTCTTCATTTGAAAACTTCAAGGCCATTATATGGTTATTAAGTGACCTAATTTCAATATTGTGTCTCAGGGAATAGGAGGCCCACAGAGAGGTAGAGACAGGGGGTCAGTGGAGCAGTGAGAACACACAATTTGTCAAGTAGGCTCACTGTCTTATACAGGCACAATTTGTGGCACCCCAAAACAAATACGATAGTAATACCAAAGATCTTTGACCACATAACAAATATAATAATAATGATAAAGTTCGAAATATTGCAGGAATTACCAAAATGTGACATAGGGTCAGGAAGTGAACAAATGCTATGGAAAAGCGATGCCGATAGACTTGTTAGATGCCGAACTGCCACAGACCTTCGATCTGTAAAAATACATTATTTGTGAAGTAGAATACATCAAAATGTAATAAAATGAGGTATGCCTGCACATGATGCATAAGATTCCATTTGTACTGGCAGCATAGCACTAACAAAACTGTGGAGACAAAAATCAGAGCAGTGGTTTCCAGTGGCTGGACATGGGGTAAGGGAATGACTGCAGAGGAGCAAACAGAACTTTCAAGGGTGATGGAAACGTTCCACATCATAATCATGGTGTGCTTACAAGACTGTATACATTTGGCAAAGTTCATTGATCTGTACAATTTTAAAATGTTAATTGTATTGCATGTGAATTACTCCTCAATAAATTTAACTTTAAAAGTATATGACGGGTGCCTGGGTGGCTCAGTTGAGCATCGGACTTTGGCTCAGGGCACTATCTCTCAAGTTTGTGAGTTCGAGCCCTGCATTGGGCTTGCTGCTGTCAGCGCATAAATAGCCCACTTCAGATTTTCTGTCCCGCCTCTCTCTGTCCTTCCCCTGCTGGTGCTCTCTCTCTCTCAAATATAAATAAAAAAAACATTTAAAAATCTTTTAAAAAGTTTATAAATTTTTTTTTAACATTTATTCATTTTTGAGACAGAGAGAGACAGAGCATGAATGGGGGAGGGTCAGAGAGAGGGAGACACAGAATCTGAAACAGGCTCCAGGCCCTGAGCTGTCAGCACAGAGCCCGACGTGGGGCTCGAACTCTCGGACCGTGAGATCATGACCTGAGCCGAAGTCGGCCGCCCAATCGACTGAGCCACTAAGGCGCCCCTAAAAAGTTTATTAAAGAAAAATATGTTTGAGATATTTTGAATCTCAGATGTGAGAAAAAAATGTTTAAGGAAGAACTTATTGCATATTTGCTATAAGACAGGCACTTTGCTGGGATCTAAGAATATAGAGATGAAAGACAGTCTGTGACTTTAAGGAGCTTATAGTCCAGTGGAGAAGAGACAGGAGCAAACAAAACCACAACATTGAGTGATAAGTGCATTAGTAGAGATACACACAGCAGGGCTGGAGCACACCCTGGGGTACCTAGACCAGGTTTCTAGAAATGATGGACTCCCTAAAGAGAGATGATGCTTGAGTTTGAGTCAAGCTGCCGTAGGGGTTAGTGAGCCAGATAACAGAAGGACATCCTTAACTAGGGAAGTATAAAGTACAAAAATAGAGGGAAAGAGAGAGAGATAAAGTTCTCATGGATCAGCTCTAGTCTTGAAAATTGCCAAAAGGAATAAGGCAATGAATGAATAGGAGAAAAATTAGACTTGTCAGAAAGTAAATTCCATGGCAGTGAGACATATTAAAATGTGAACTGTTATTTCCCCAGGAAATGGTAGATGATCTTGAGAATCCAGAAAACCAAGTTCATAAGATAAACAAGACTGCTACATGTTAAGAACGAGCACTCCTTGCTTTAGCATAGTGGCCTATTAATTCTTCAATGGCTCAAGAATCAACACAGACTTTATTGATCTCTTCCATTTCTAATTTTTACTACTTTCCTCCTATATGTCCTATCTACTTCAACTCACTAATATAATAGTTTGGCTTCAACTTTCTTCGCCCTACATTTTCACCTTTATTTTTTTAATGTTTATTTATTTATTTTTGAGAGAGAGAGTGAGAGACAGAAGTGGGAAAGAGCAGAGAGAGAGAGAGGGAGAAAGAGAGAGAATCCCAAGCTGGCTGTGTGCTGTCAGTGCAGAGCCCGATGTGGGGCTCAAACCCATGAACCTGAGCCAAAACCAAGAGTTGGTCACTTAACCAGCTGGGGTACCCAGGCACCCCACATTTTCATCTTTAAAAAAAAGGTAAGCACACAAAAATACGGCTAGTTGTCGTGCTGTATCATTGTGAGACATATAAAATCGTTTACCTGATGTATTAACTTCATAGTACAAAAGTCCCTTCCCAAAGATGCAACAAAAACAGTACAATCTGATGATCCCTAAAGCATATACCTAGTCTCATAAAGCAGGTTCCTGCATGTTATCTCACAATACTTCTATTTCTGTTCTCCTGGCCAAAACTGAGTTGCATGGCCTCACCTAACTGGAAGGTAGGAAAGAACACATAGTCTTTATTCCAAACAGTCATGTGCCAGCTGCTAGAAAAGGAAGAATGGGTAGTGTAGGATAAGCAGGAATCTCTGAATCAAAGAGGAGATTTCCCTTATCCCTCAGAATACTGGGACCATAGAGATAATGCAGTTTCTTGTTAAAATACAAACTCTAGAACTTCATTGCCAAAATTTTCCTTTGATTTGGAGCTGTTTGTTTTTTCATTCTGTATTCATTCCATTCATGACCCTGGAGCCTCACAGGTTCCTTTACAAAGCACTAAGGACAGTGCCTAACGTAGAGTAAGTGCTAGATAAATACTGGCTGTTATGGTGATTGTCTCTGTGTCGTGAAGCCAAAGAATCTTATAGTTACAAAAGAGATAGTCCAGTCTAATCTCTGCCACCGTCTCCCACCCCTTACCCAAGTAAGGGTGCTCATTTACAGTCTTGGTGCCTCACTAAAATAAGGCAATGAATTTGGTAGATTAGTGCTATACAAAAGCAAATAGCACTTAATAATATATTTATAAAATGAGAAAAAAAAGTCTTTTGCAGAATTGTGTCTCCATTTAAAAATACTTTTTATTGCATTCAATTCCATCTCTTTAGGACTTAAAGTTTCCATGACTGGTGGCTTGTCAAATATGCCTAGTTGTTTCTACCTCTATTAACTGCAACTTTTTATGTGAATTCTTTCCTCATTTGTGAAGATCAGAATTTCTGTTCTGTAGATGATAGTACCAAAACCTCCCAAATAAGAGTTTCCACATATATATGCTTATTTTTAATTATTGATTATTAGCTTATTATAAACAGGCACATTTTCTAATGAGCTAACTATATTCTTGGTAACAAAATTGAACAAAAATTACGGTTGCCTTTTTCAGTCTTTGTTTTGTAGCCATTGATAGTCTTTGCCAAATTTGCATATTGCTTTCTTTTTATAATTCAGGCTCTTATTTCTAAGAATGTCACTGAAAACTTGGCAAGAAAATACTAAAAATTTTCAGCTTTCTGTGTATCTTTTGCTGTGAACCACAGTCCAAGAAATACCATTTTGTCATATATACTAATGTTATATTTTGATAGATAAGATATTTCCTGATGGCTAATTTTGCAAGACAGACCTGAGAAAACTCAGATAAGATTGTTGACCTATTATTTTTATTTTATTAGAAAGCATCCTGGGTAATTTCCATAGCATCAAAATGACATGGGGGAAAAAGAGTAATAATTACATATTTTCGTTAACTGCAGTGTAATAATAAATAAATACGAGAGAGGACATTTCCATTAGATTTTCTTGTTTTAGAAAATTAAGTAGAAAACAACATTGCAGTTTACTTAGGGACAAACTGTTTTGAGAACTGAATTTACAATTAGCCCAAAGACGAATCACATGAATTATTATACAAAGGAAACAAATTTGCTTCCAAACAACTTTATGAAAAGGAGTCAATCCAACAGATCTTGGATCATACTCTTTAGGAGACTAATTCATCTCTTGGGAACTCTGATCAAAAATAAAATCTTTCAAGTGTTTCCTTATCCACTAATAAGTCCAAATTATGAACAATGTTTCTAACATCTTCGTCTCATAGCTATCCACAGTCTAAAATCAAGAAGTCAAATTTTATCCCCTGTCTTCAAATTCACAAACACCTCATCATCACAAGAAGTGGCTCCAAGTCCCTCATTCTTTCTGAGGTTAGATTGAGACCTGTGAGCAAATTTGGCAGCCTAGTCATTTAATGCCACCTTTAAACCATTCTGTACCCATTTATTCAACATACAGTGCAGGTAGGATGAAACTGATTACCTGTTAATAAAAATTGTATGCCCTTTCCAAAGAAGTGGCACTGGGTATAACTTTGTATTTTAACTTACTTGCAAACGTCTCTTAATTTGCGGTTTTTTCACCCCTTTCTTTATGAGCAATGAAAGGAAGGAACAAAAAACTGTACCCTATGTCACCATAAGTCAAATGGCACAGATCTGCTGCATTCGTTTACTGGGGCTTCCATAACAAAATACCACAGGCTGGGAGGTTTAAATAACAGAAATTTATTTTTTCATTGTCCTAGAGGCTGGAAGTCCAAGATCAAAGTATCAACAGGCTTGATTTCCCCTGAGGCCTTTCTCCTTGGCTGCAGACAGCTGCCTTCTCCCTGGGTGTTTCTGTTCTCAGAAGTACAGGGCGTGGCTTCTCCCTCTCCCTCCTAATCTCTTATTTTTTTTTTTTTTAATTTAAATCCAAGTTAGTTAACATATAGTGTAATAATGATTTCAAGAGTAGAATTTAGTGATTCATCACTTACACATAACACCCTGTGCTCATCCCAACAAGTACCCTCCTTAATGCCCATCACCCATTTAGCCCATCCCCCCCACCCAACACCCCGCCAGCAACCCTCAGTTTGTTCTCTGTATTTAAGTCTCTTGTGGTTTGCCTCCCTCAAAATGATCTCCTCCTCTTATAAGGACACCAGGCGTATTGAATTAGGGCCCAGCCTAGTGATCCCACTTTAACTTAATAGCTCTTGAAGGCACTACTTCCAAAATAAGGTCACATTCAGAGATACTAGGAGGGTTTCAACATATGCATTTGGGGAAGATGTAATTCAGCCCGTAACATCTGGCCATCCTAAAATGTTAAAATCAGACAGGAAAGGACCTTATTTCAACCCTTGACAGCCTTCGATTACAAAATCCTAAAATGTGTCTATCTTACATGGCATTTCATATTTTACTTTGGGATTCCAAATCATTCTCTGCACAAGGACATTTGCAGAAACTGAAGGAACAAACACAGATTCATTTCTTAATTTACTTCTACTTGCTAAGGTAGGATTAGTATCCTGAGAAGGATTAAAAAATAAAAAAAAACCAGCAAAATAGTCCCTGTTTTTACTAAGTGTGAGTCCTCTGTTCAGCTTACCTTTGTGACTTTTGATACCAGGAAGCTTCTTGGAAGATACACTAAAGGATTTAAAATTTAGAACTTTAAAAAAAAAAATCACTCATTCATGGGGCATCTGGGTGGCTCAGTCGGTTAAGTGTCTGACTTCACCTCAGGTCATGATCTCACCGTTCGTGAGTTTGATCCCCGCATCGGGCTCTGTGCTGAAGGCTCAGAGCCTGGAGCCTGCTTTGGATTCTCTGTCTCCCTCTCTCTGCCCCTCCCTTGCTCACACTCTTTCTCTCTCAAAAATAAATAAGCATTAAAAAAAAATTTTTTTTTAAATCACTCATTCCTTGGAAGCCACATCATGGCAAATATATGTCATGTTTTGAACTACAAATAATAGGATACCTTCCTAATAGGCTTAACTGTGAAGGACAATTCTTATCTAACATGAAGCCCAGTAGCTAGCAGTTCCAGTTTGGTGAGTTCAGTACCAAAACGAAGGTGGAACTCAGGGCTTGTCGTCTCCCCTCTGAGGTATCAGAAGTTGGTTTCTGTCCTCTGCTGGTTGCCAGGTTGACACCAGTCATCACCTCCTTTCACAAGTGTGCTCAGAGCCTGGAAGGGAAGCCTTTATCCTCTTGAATCTCTTCTTATCAAGGAAGAAAGCTTTGCCCAGAATATGCTACCTCAAAATACGACTGTAGAAGTCCAGGACGTGTCACCCCAAATATGCTACTTTGGTACATTGATTGTTTTGAGTTATAAGCACTTGAAAAATAGCAAATGCAGGGAGAGGCTTTCTCTGAACTCCCTTTTCAGTCTAAAGACACATGGTCCAAAAGGAACTCAATTGTTTTAAATTTCCTCCTTAGGAGTTTCAACAACCATGAAAAATTGGTAAAATTGGACACCACACCCAGACAGACTTTGTCACAAACTACCATACCTCCCATCTATTCTTTTAAATGTCCATTTGTCTTTCCTAAAAATGATTTACTTTCCCCTAAGAGGCCTACATTCCTCCTCTTTGTTGATTAAAATGGTATTTCAGCCTGAATCTTAAGGCTTCTCAGGGAGTTACTCATGTTCCCCTAGTTATTTTCCATGTATACATGAGGTATACATACTAATCAACATTTGTCTATCTTTCTATGTTGTTTATTACAAGGGTCTCAGCCAAGAACTCAGAAGGGTGGAAAGAAATTATTTTTCCTCCCCTGTGGTCCCAACCTCCCGTAAGGCATCCCTGGTACAGAGAAGTGGAATTTACTCCATTGCTTTTCACACAAATACACAACAGAGATGGTCATATGCCAGAGAGAAGTGCTTCCTAACTAATTTTCTTACAAAAACAACATCCACTTCAGCAGGAGTGGAATTTATTTGCATTTCACCTGAATCTTTGAGAGAACTTGAGTTTATCAGCATTATTCTGTTTTAGTGCCTTGTTTCAATTATCTAGTGCTGAAAACATGGCTTAAAAATAGTATTAATTTCTTTTGCTGACTGATCTTGGGCTGAGTGGACTCAGCTAAGCAGTCCTTACTTGGCTCTCTGTGCAGCTGCAGTCAGGCAGCAGGGGCAAGGGTCACCCTGAAGCTTTCACACGTAGCTGGCACTTGGGCTGAAGTCACTCAAACAGCTATGAGTAGAACAGCTGGGGCTCCTTGGTCATGTCTCCATGTTTCTCTCTGGGAGACCTCCCCACATGGTGACCTTAGGGGGACATTTTGCACAGCAGGGGAGGCTCCATATGCAAGTGTACCAAGAGGAACGATCAGAAGCTGCATAGACTTTTCTAACCTAGCTTTGGAAGTCACACAGTATCGCTTTGGCCACATTTATTTGTCAAGGCAGCCACAGGACCACCCAGATTCAAGAGGTGGTCTTGAAAGGAGAAGTCTCAAAGAATTGGTGGACATATTTTAAATACCACCACACACCCCTTCAAGATTGGCCCTCCCATCATCTATTCAGCTGGACCACCCTCAGTTTACCTGTGAGTCCACAGAACCTGCTTTCCATGGCCATCTGCACCTCTAGGCCCTCATCTCTCATCACTATCCTTGTGGACAGTTCCCACTTTCATTTCACACACCTCCCTTGCAGGATGGACTGTTTAGAGAGTGAGGTCTTTGTGAAAAGGAACCAGGATTTCTGGTTATCCATAGCAAAGACAAAGACTCTCATAACCAGTGTTTCAAGTTAAATTTTAGTCCTTATTTCCTCTCATGCTTTTTGGTTTCCAAAGAAGGAAAATGCAGAGACAGCCAACTAGCAGTGGGGAAAGCTCTCCTGTGCCAGCGAGGCCCAAGCCTACCAGCAGTCAATGGATATAAACACAGAAACAAAAAGCAGTCGGGGCAGTGTGGAAGGAAATGGCTGCCTGTCCTCCTAACCCTCTGAAGGTGGACTGCTTCAGTCCTGAAGCACCTTCAGGACTACTCAGCTTTGCCTTCAGCTCAGCTTTGCCCACCTGAGCAGAAAAGATGAGCATCTGGAATCTTAGCTTTCTCCCTTGAATGCCTCTCCACTCAGTATCTGTCAAGCTGACCAACTTTTCCTTGAATAAAAAATTCGAGTGAGAGCCTGAAGTAATGAGTATTCTTCAAAAACAATTTCACCAAGACATATTAAATGAAATTTCCAGTGGCAGCTTAACCATTTTAGGAAGAAAAGAACCTTATATAATTTACACATGTTGGTAAAAGGAAAGAAATTCCGTGATGCTCAATCTAGGACATAGACTCCATTATGTGGAAATAAATTCCTCAAGACCCCAAATATCTTTGGTTCAGTCTTAATTTATATTAAAGTTACCTTGTTTGTTCATTTGTTTGTTTTGTTTTGTTTTAAGCAGGAAACATTGAGGGATGTGTTAGGAAGCTGTTTTGGTGAGCACATTTAAGAATGCAAACCACAAGATTTACAACTGGCTTTGTTTGGATAAAATAGAACTGAGCATACATACTTGTCAGTTACCATAAAATATAAGTAAAACTTACAGTTACTCTGTGTTTTGTCATCACAAAATTGAGTTTCTGTGTAACTGACTATGAGGAGGAAAAAGTTTTCCTATAATCTTCAAAAAATTATCTTACTAGTTTTTAGGACTTCTACTTGTAACCTTTAGGTTATAAATATTTGTTTTGAGAAACTGCATTCGTTAAATTGTTGTAGGGAACTGTTCATGGAGAGTTATAAACTCTGCCAAAAAGGTTGATTTTATCCACCAATCTTGAACTACTGGTTCACTACTTTTTGACCTTGTTCAGTAGTAAAACAAAAACACTATGAACAGTTTCTTAAAATTAGGAACATTGCCAAAAGCATTCTTATTTACAAAAACCGTATTGCAAAATAACTTTAATAGGCCAACTTTAAAACACGGTGTAGAATCCTGATTTGCCATAACCTGAGCATGGAGCCCTGGTGAGATGCCCTTTGATTTCCTGACATTCCACCTAATAGATGTCAAACTCTGAATAAGAAGCATATTTGGAGGATTTGGGGAGAATCAATGTCAAAAGAAAAAATGGGTATGGAAACCTCAGAAACATGGTATAAAGTGAAGAGATGAATACAGGGAGTTAAATTGTGAAATGTCATGATCCTATTTTTTTTTTTTTGACAGCATAAAACTCACATCAAGATTAAAACTGAAAACAAAGGAAATTCGTGTCTCATAGAAGGTTCCTAACCACCCTGTCAAAGGGTGCTCCCCAGTTCCAACCCCAAGCATTGTAGTTACACTGAAGTTTAAGTTTATGGGTGTTAAGAATATTTGATTAAAAAAAATGACCGGATTGACAAAAGAAAAATGGGGAGGAGGAACATTGTTTTAGCTTAATAACAGTGTTATTATATTAGGACATAACAAACAGATACAAGATATGGTCTTTGGTAACAGCCTGACTTTAAAAAACATATAAAAACATTTTGGGGTCACTTGAGGCAATTGAAGATAGCCAGTATATTATGAAATAATTAGGAGTGATAATGGCACCATGTGATATAGGATTATATGCTGACATATTTTGGAGTGAAACTTCATATAGTCAGTCTACAATTTAAAATGGTTTGGTGAGGGGCGCCTGGGTGGCGCAGTCGGTTAAGCGTCCGACTTCAGCCAGGTCACGATCTCGCGGTCCGTGAGTTCGAGCCCCGCGTCAGGCTCTGGGCTGATGGCTCGGAGCCTGGAGCCTGTTTCCGATTCTGTGTCTCCCTCTCTCTCTGCCCCTCCCCCGTTCATGCTCTGTCTCTCTCTGTCCCAAAAATAAATAAAAAACGTTGAAAAAAAAATAATAAAATAAAATAAAATGGTTTGGTGAAAAAATACATAGATGAAGTGTATGTGGTAAGACAACAATTGGGTATAAAAGTGTTGAGTATACTCTTTCTTCCCATTTTCTTTATGTATAAGAAATTTCAAATTAAAGTTTTTATTTTTTTTTTTTTATTATTTTTTTTTTTTACCATATCATTATTTTTAATGTCCAGAATTTATAATACAAGGGCCAGAGCTTTCTCCCCAACTCAAGTTTATAAATTTTCAATTGGCTTGTGAGGCCAGTAGGGATACTTCTTTTTGTCTAATTTGGTTTCTGGGAAGACTTCATTCAGGTCCTCAATGGTCATCTGATCAAATGGAATTATATTCTTCATCTTCTCCAGCTCTTTTTCATATTCCACAATCCTGGCCTTTGAGAGAGACAAAAACTCAGCACAACTTTTCACATCTTCTCTTTCTTCAGCATCCACCTGGACAGTATATTTATCCTTTGGCACAGGAACCTTCAGGGCATTAAACTTCTTCTCAAAGTCATCTACCAAGCCAGCCTTCGCCACATTGGCCCTGTAGTAAGCCCAGTCGATAGCAGGTGGATTCTCAGGGAGAGTTGCCAACCTGGAGGTGAGGGTCTCATTCCAGGATTTCAGGGAGTTAGCAATGGCCTTCTGGTTTCGGGGTATGATCTCCCCAAAAGCTACCCAGTCAATGGCTTTTAGAGCAAGTTTTCGCCCAGCCATCTTGAGATCCTTCAACTACCGCGGCGGCCCCTCAAATTAAAGTTTTTAAAGTACATGGATGTTACTCCTGTCCCCAGATTTTTTTAATTCTTAAAATAAGAAGGAAATGTGTGTTAAATTTGGCTTAAGAAGATGGGACCTGTAAGTTCAAAGAGCTAGCAAATATAGCCAAAGTGCTGTTGTTCAGATGTGAAGGTCCTCACCATTGAAACAAGTCTAGAAATGTTGCATCACCCTTTGGTTTCTGTGGACAGTCTTATGCCAGCTATGCTTGAATTTCAGGCTAAAAGGTAAAATGTAGTTACCCCAGGAGCCAACCAAGTCCACGAGAGGTCAAAAGGGTGCACTCTCATCATGGATGGAGCTAGAGGCTAAGTGAAATAAATCGGTAAGAGAAAAACAAATACCATATGATTTCACTCATATGTGGAATTTAAGAAACAAAACAAACAAAAGAGGAAAAAAAAGACAAACCAAGAAATAAACTCTTAACTATAGAAAACAAAATGATGCTTACCAGAGGCAAGGTGGATGGGGGAATGGGTGAAATAGGTGAAGGGGATTAAGGGGCACGCTTGTCATGATGAACACTGAGTAATGTATAGAATTACTGGATCACTATATGGTACACCTAAAATGAATATAACACTGTATGTTAACAACACTGGAATTAAAATTAAATAAACAAATAGGTAATAAATAAATAAATAAATAAATAAATAAATAAAAGTGTTGGACTCTCTTTATTGGTTTCAGTGTTTCTGTCTCTCAAACTAAATGAAATAATTGGTCAGAATAAGCCTCTGTGTCATGATATAACAATAATAACAATGAATAACACTATAAATAATACTAATAATAATAATAATAATGCCTAACATTTATTAACCACTCAGGGAAAGGCACCATAAATTGGTTTGGACATTACAGGTGATGCTTCAATATTATGATAGATAAAGCATGTTGCACACACTGAGCTATGTGGTCATTATGAATTGTCTTTCCTTAAGCCAGGTGTTCAACAGAAATTTATTAAAGTCTTTCATAGCATCTAAATGGGCAAACTCCCAAGGTTAAGCACTATTGGCCAACTGTATAGGGGTTATATGGGCAGCTGAGACACCCTTCCCTCCTTATACCTTTTCATCCTCTAACTCCTGCCTGTCCTGACTTCATCCTTCTGCCTTCCAGAAGGACTTCCTCCATTCCAAGCTGGCTGAGGCTGTCTACATACTCCCTTACTCCACTTGTAGCCCTTATTATATATCTAATCCTTTGAGCCACTCTACACAGTTCAAGACCAACATGTTCAGATCTCTATTAATTTTTTTTCATATCTCTACTGATTCATCAACTTATCCCTCCTGCCCTCACTAGCCAGAAATACTGTGTCTTCCTTCTGGGAACCTCCTTTATGCACAAATTCTCAGGAACAGAAGGAATTAACACAGTCTGAAGAAAGGAGTGGGGTGTTTTTCAGTCTGGCCTCCCCATCCAGAAACCAGACTGAGTCAATCCCTGAGGGCTGTGGCTTCTCATAGACATCTGGAGCCACCAGCTCAGCTCCCAGGGTTATTAGGAGGATCAAATGACCTAAAGTAGGTGGCAAAACTCCACAAAGAAATAACTATGGCTATGTGACTTGTTAAATAGCCCATGTTGGGTTCATTATGTCTTCCTTATTTAATACTTTCTACTCTACATCAAAACTTCAACATTTTATTTTTATAAAACTTTTTTCAACTGTTAAGAACCCGGCATGTATTCAGGAGGTGCTCATAAAATATTCATCTATTCAAAAAATATTCTATAATAGACTAAGGAAGCATAAGACAGTCATCTCCAAGGAACTTGCAATTGAATGGAGAAAATAGTGGATGTAAGACACGCTTGCTGTTACATGGAAGTACATGTAGGCAGTGCCATCGGAGTACAGAGAAGTAGACTTCTGATGGGCAAGAGCCTCATAGTGTAAATTGAGGTTTACTGAAATGTTATTTCAGTCTACAGTGATAGGAGGAAGAATGTGAAGTTTTCCTTTTTCTCCCTATCCAACACTGCCTCCTAGTGGTGCCATGGCCCCTTTGCAGTGCCTCTCAATTCCTCCCAAGGGAGTACAGGGAGGGAAATGGAAACATCGAATCAACAAGTGGCTATAGAATCTGAATCGATTTGTGAACATCACTTTTAAGTTGAGCCATTGTAAGTGAAGCCTTCATTTCTTTTGTTCTTCCCTTCCAGGAAAACTGTTCTACCATAGAAGTGTCACCTACTATGGGTCCTGGCATTTTTATCACAGGGTGCACTGGGAGAAGCAAAGCACCCTCAAAAAAGGACATAAAAAGGAAAAGGAGAGCTCTTCCACTGCCTTCATGGAAGGGCCAACTCCTGTTCCCAAGCTGCAATGAGAGAAGCCTCCTCGTGGAGACTGCTCAGGGGAAGAGGAAGGTCACAGTTCCCTGAGTTTGAGTCTGGGACCTGAAATATGTATGGTCCCAAGAGCATTGAAATCTTGATGCGTGTATCAAAAAACAAAAATGCTGTCATGTCAAGAGTGGAGCTGTTTTCTGTTTTGGAGGAAGTGATGGCTTAGGTCCTCTTTGGGGGCAGGCTGTTACTTGCCCTGGAGAGACCCCCACGATAGGCCAAGTGACTGTTCAAAGACAAAGCTGAGGCTCTAGAATCATGTGAAAGGTTGTCAATGAAGCAGATGGAATTCCAGCTTTGAATACTTTCTGTTCCATCAACAAAACAAAAATGTTGACACTTTCTTTCCAAATATGTATGGGTTGGGACATCGTGTGCCTGAAAATGGTTATTTCTTTTTGTGGCACGTGAAGGTTTTATTGGAGAGGCACTAACAGGAGCCCAAAGCTGGAGCAGTCATCTTCACCAGAAACTTTGCAAGACTTGATGTAAGTCTTGCACCAGAATTGCTGCCTCCAGGCCTCACTGAGGAAGTGTGGCTCAGAATATAACTCACTGAGAGCAGGAATTTTGTTCCATGGATATACACTCCAGGGACTAGAACCTTACTGGGTTCATAGTAGGCATTTCAATGTTTGTCGAATGAACACATGAAGGAAAAGTGCTACCCATTTCCCATGCAAACCAGTTCTGCCCTGGGACAACAGGGAAGGGTAGGTTTGGGAACAGAAGACAGAACCTGAGGCAGAGCAGTGCCTAGCTGAGTTGAATTTTCATGGTATTGGTGAAGTAGTCTGACAAGAAGGGCAAAAGGGAGGAATATGGAAAATCATATTCCTGGTCATCTGTGAGGGCCTGATGACACAGAAATGAACCAGGACACCTTGAAGTACAGCAGTGCTTCTATGTGGACAGGTGGGAATTTTGGTCATTTGGACACTAATGTAAATGTGGCCTCCACGGGCTCCCAAGCTGGGTGACCAGGTTAATTGGTCAGCATAACTAGCACAACCCAGCACTAACCACTTCTTGTGTCCGGAGCAGCTCTCTTCTGGTCTACTATTCCCATATTTTAAAATTGGAGCGCATAGACATTGGGTCTCGTTTTTGAAGGAACATGCTGTAACTATAAATTAAAATTTCTGGTCTTAGATTATCTCCACCATCAGCTTTCTTTTTACCTCTGATTATTGAAGGTAGAAATCTAAGAATAATGTCGCTGGCCCTCTTCACAAATTCACCCATCCTTCTATTACTTCTGCTCTCTTCATGGTGCTTATTCTGCTTCTCTCACAAAACGTGACTCGTAAGACTTTAGGTTATTATTAATATCCTTACTAACACCTCCTGCCACCTTTGACTTACTCTCACCCCAATGACACCCATGACAATTCACTTTCCTCAATATTTTTATTTTTTCAATGTTTATTTATTTTGAGAGAGAGAGTATGAGCAGGGGGAAGGGCAGAGAGAGAGGGAGAGAAAGAATCCTAAGCAGTCTCCTCACTGTCGGTGCAAAGCCTGATGTGGGGCTCAATCTCACGAACCGTGAGATCATGACCTGAGCCGAAACCAAGAGTTGGATGCTTAACTGACTGAGTCACCCAGACATCCCTTCCCTCGATATTTTTTAATCTTGCTTTGTCTACAATAATATCCTCCTTATTAGCCATTCCATTGAAGATGGACTCCGGTCCATCTTCAATGCTACTGCTGAAACCTTCTGAAGGTCCCCAGTCATATCTCCTTCTGCCCTCAGGTTTACCTCCTTAAAAAAAAAAAAAAAATCAAGAAATCCTGCAATGGATCCTTGGATACCAAAATATCATAAATTTCAGATCCCATACATTTCAGAATTTCTCTTTTCCTGCCACTAAAACTTTGAGCAGAATATTCTACACTTCTAGAATTAACTTACTTATCTCATATCAAGATATTTTTCATCTCTCAGTTACTCTTGAGAAAAAGAACCATATACTTTTAAGTATGCTTACCTCCTACTCACCCTTAATTGCACACACCAGGTGCATACAGTATCAAATCTTAATTCTATATTTTTTGAATACTACATGTTTAATCCATGAGAACCTCTTCAGAGTATTATTTCCTTAAACAGAAGCTATTGATTGGCAAGGAGTGAGCCCTAAAACAAATAGGGTCAATTATGATACTTTTCAGATTCACTTGATGAATGCTGGACTAGTCAGAGCCCTTTCCTGAAATTTTTGAACATGGGACCAGAAATAACCCTCATTTTCTTTCAGGTGTGTTTCTCAATATTCATATGTTGAAGCCCTAACCTTCAACATGACTATTTGAAGAGAGGGTCCTTATAGAGGTAACTAAAATTAGATGAGATCATGATCCAGTAGGATTAATGTCCTTATAAAAGGAAAATACACCGAAGCTCTCTCCACACCACAGGGGAAAGGTCATGTGAGGATGCAGCAAGAAGGCAACCATCTGCAAGCCATGAAGAGAGCTCTCACCAGAAGCTGACTCGGTCAGCACCTTGACTCCTACCCTCCAGAATTGTGAGAAACTAATTTCTGTTGTTCAAGCCACCCAGTCTGGTATTTTGCTACTGCATCCTGAACACACTAACTGCAGGCGGCGAGGCTGGAAAGTACGTGTTAACAGAAGACATGTTTCTGCCATACTGAAGAATGGATTCTAAAAGGATAAAGCTGAGACAAGAGACAGAGAGAGTCCTAAAAGCACGCCTGTCCTCCAGTTATTTATACATAGAACAAAGATTAGAACATTAACAGAAGCATTCTTCTTTATTCTTTTTTGTACTTAGTATGCATGAATTGGTTTCACATCAAGAAAATGTTTCTGGGGCACCTGGGTGCCTTAGTTGGTTGGGTGTCTGATTCTTGATTTCAGCTCAGGTCATGATCCCAGGTTCGTGGGATAGAGCCCCACATCAGGTTCCATGCTGAGTGTGGAGTCTGCTTAAGATTTTCTCTCCCTCTCTCGCTCAAAAAAAAAAAAAAAACTTAAGAAAAATAAGGTGTTTCTGAAATGGCAATATAATACATTGTACTTATTAAGTGTTCTATACACATCCATTTTTTTCTTTCTCAGCATGTTTAAAATCATCTATAATAAAAAAAAATTCTACCACTTAAAAAGCCTGATTTGGAAAACAATGATCACAGATGTGTTATTTATGCTAGGCTGCTGCCATTTTGAGAAATGAGGCTAGAGTATCTTTTATTTTTTTTTTTAATTTTTTTTTCAACGTTTTTTATTTATTTTTGGGACAGAGATAGACAGAGCATGAACGGGGGAGGGGCAGAGAGAGAGGGAGGCACAGAAGCGGAAACAGGCTCCAGGCTCCGAGCCATCAGCCCAGAGCCTGACGCGGGGCTCGAACTCACGGACCGCGAGATCGTGACCTGGCTGAAGTCGGACGCTTAACCGACTGCGCCACCCAGGCGCCCCGAGGCTAGGGTATCTTTTAAGACTTGAGAAATGAACTGATATTTAAAATTGCTTCTTGAGAAATGTATCATTTTGTTTTGTTTTGTTTGTTTTTACATCTTTCAATCCTATGGAGGGATTTTGTTAGCTGCTTTTTGTCCAGATCTTTATTGATAAATACAGAGTTAAACAAAAAAGAGACTCCTAGTTTCTCATCCGTGACAAGCATTTCTGGCCTGTTTTTTTCTAAACGTGTTACAACTAAATTGGAAAGAACCCTTTAAAAAAAGTCATCCTGATAGGATAGAATCAAAGTGGAAAAATGGCTGTTGTATGTATCATGAAAGTTTTAGCTCAAGTGCATTAGTTGAGGTAAAATGGTCTGGAGAGATGTAACAAGGCCAAGCAAGAACATCAGCCAAGAGAATATTTTTAGCAACTCCCCAGAAGGAAGATGATGGCCTCCTATAAGAGGTCAATAAAGATCTGACATAGTCTCAGAATTCAAGGAAAGAGCCCATCTTTGATCATATATTAATGACACATTTATAATTGGAAGCCAATATTCAAATCCAAATTTATTTACACACACACACACACACACACACACACACATTATATTTGGGCATGAAGGCTACAAAAATGTAATATAAATTCTTCTTCCTCATGTAACATACTCCATATATGCTTTGAAATTACCATTTCAATACAGAGCTATTTTCCAAGCAATCTAATTGTAAACATGTAATCACTTTTTTTCACTGGTATATTACACTAGGACAAAAAATTGGAAGCTGTCTTGTGCTTTGATTAGTTTTCTGCATGAATGAGATGAATCCTGCAAAATATCCTTGACTTGAAAAAGTTGCTTTAAACAAAACATAAGTAGCAGCTATGAAACTACAATTTCAATAGAGGTAGGCAATTGGAGTAGATACATGGCTAGATTCATGGAAATCAGAAAAAAAAGAAAGGAAATAAAAAGTTGCCTGTCTGTAAGACACAGATCTATCAAACATAACACAATATTGAATCAGTAATGGAACAATGTTCAAAGACAATAAAGTCTGTGGGGGGGGATAAACCAGTAAAGTTTTCCTAAGTATTTTTCTTTCTTCTTTCCTCATGTAGGAAGTACCAAGGTAAGTAGCAGATGAAGAATTGTTTTTGGAATAAGACACATCTATATTTAAAGTCTAGTTCCAATGCAATTGCTGTGTGTTTGATCTCTCACTATTTCCTCAGTTTCTAATTCTTGCTAGTAACAGTAACAACAACTGGCTTGGATCAAACGTCCATGTGTTTGTTTATGTTTAAACTTCTTGTTAAGTTAGTCGTATGGCTATCAGATTGTATTGCATTTTATGAAACCAAAAAAGACCAATCTAGGACTGTATGTAGGGACATGGCCATTTGTTGTGTTAGTCTCTGGAAAGAGATCACAATTGCTGCTTTCTCCATCTCCTATGTTCCAAAAACATTGGTCCTCTTTTTGCAATTCAATCATGCCAAGCAATTTCTTTTCCTTGGGATGCTTTTCTCCTAACATTTATCACACAGCTGGCTCCTTGTGTGTGTGTGTGTGTGTGTGTGTGTGTCAGTTCAAATGCTACTTCCTCTGAGGCCTTTCTAGCTTTCACTCCATCATTTTTCCTAAGACATCACACTGTTGATTCCTTTATGGCAGTTCCCACTATAGACAATTATCATGCTTATTAATTTATTTACTTGTCTATCTCCACTGACCAGAACAAAGTAGGCTTTCAATAAGCAATTGATGGCTGGATAGATAGATGGAGATGGATGGCTGATGGATGGATGAATGGATGGATGGATGGATAGATGAGGAAGGACACAGTCTGATAAAGATCCTCCTCCTCTGTCCATAATCTGACCACTTCTGATTACTTGTATGACTAACACCTACTCATTGTCTCCAATATTTCCCTCCTGGGTGATTACAGTGGGCTTCTTTTTTTTTTTTTTTTTTTAATTTTTTTTTTCCAACGTTTTTTATTTATTTTTGGGACAGAGAGAGACAGAGCATGAACGGGGGAGGGGCAGAGAGAGAGGGAGACACAGAATCGGAAACAGGCTCCAGGCTCCGAGCCATCAGCCCAGAGCCTGACGCGGGGCTCGAACTCACGGACCGCGAGATCGTGACCTGGCTGAAGTCGGACGCCCAACCGACTGCGCCACCCAGGCGCCCCTACAGTGGGCTTCTTAAAGGATCAGTCTACTTCTACCCCTGGGTCCTACTTCAACACAACAGTCAAGCTAATCCCTTTTACAATGCATGTACATCTGTATTCTATAAAAACAAAACAAAACAGGGGCACCTGGGTTGCTCAGTCCGTGGGGCAACTGACTCTTGATTTTGGCTCAGGTCATGATCTTAGAGTCCTCAGATCAGGCTCCACGCTGAGCATGGAGCCTGCTTGGAATTATCTCTCTCTCCTCTCTCTTTGTCCCCTCCCGTCAAATAAACAAATAAATAAACTTAAAAACACACACACACACACACACAAAACAAAACCTGCAGTGGTTTCCCACATCCCTCAGAGTAAAAGTCAAAGTCCTTATAACAGCCTACAAGTCCCTTCTTAGTGTGGTCCGTCCTTACCTCTCTGACTTCCCCTTCACTCCTAGTGATAACTGCTATTGCCTTCCTGTTCCTTGAACATGCCAGGCACTTTAGGGCATTTGCTCTAGACTGTTCCCTCTTCCTATAATGCCTTTTCCTCATATATCTAAGTGACTAACTCCTTCACCTTCTAGTCTCTATTTAAATATGACCTTCCCATTGAAGTCTATCCTCACACCTTATTTTCTGCTGCAACCAATCACCCCAACCTCATACCAGGTCTCCCTGTTGGTCTTGTTTTCCATAGAACTTACTGCCTTCTAACATATTATACAATTTATTTTTATATTTTATTAACTGTCTTCCCTGCTACCTCTCACTATAATGTAAACTCAGTTCATCCATGATTCCCAGGTACATACAACGGTGTCTGGCACATAGTAGGCACTCAATATCTGTTAAGTTGAATTATTAGTCTCAGTGCATACAAGTCCTGATGAACAGATTACAAGATGTTGCTCTCTGGGTGGCTGCATCCAGGACCCAGGAGAAGGGAGTCCAAGTTAGATGCCTGGAGAATTGCCAGCTTTGGGGAATTTGTGCAAAACTCTCAAACAGCAGGAATGGGTCTGCAAACTCTGAACCAAACTGCCTATAGCAGCAGCATCATTCTTGTATTCTCCGCATCTACTTGCATTTGTGTTCCCTAAGGAAATCTTTTTGAAACATTCCTGTCTGCTGTAAGACACCATTTATGGCCACCATTTATTAATCCTCTAAGTACTGTTCAGGGTAAATGGTAGAGTTTACCATTGGATGGTTCCAGTGGTTCCATTGGATGACACAGTAGGTGGGAAAGTCAGGGAACCCTGCTTTGGTTGGCTCCTGGCTGCGAAACCTACGTGAACTAATGTAAGCAAAACGGGAAAAGATATTTGCCAATGGAAGCCTAAGTACAGGGCACCGATGTGCCTCACATCAGAAATTAGAGCCACGAACGGAAGGTTCCTACAGTGTTGACTTTGTTCTTTTAAAAAAACAAGCTAGAAGCGTGTCCCCGCCACTCCGAGCAGAGTCCCGGCGGGAGCCTGGGACCGGACCGCAAGGCCCTGTTGCCGGAGCAGCCGCCCGCCTACCACCTGGAGGCCCGCCCGGGGGACTTCGCCCGCACAGCCACAGGACCGTCGCCGCCGCGCCCCCGCCGCCGCCCTACACCCACCCGGTCACAAGGATACCTACCCCGCCGTCCCAGGGTCTACGTTTCTATCCACCGTCGAAATGTCACCAGGTACCCTGCCCATTCCATTGTCGTTGGAGGCCGCCCCAGTCTGCAGAGTCGGGTTTGGGAGGACTTCTTCACCTTCCTGGGCATCTTCCTTGGCATCATTTTGTTCCCATTTGGGTTCATCTGCTGTTCTGCCTCCAGGAAGCAAAGATACCCCAAAGGCGGAGCAAGCCTTACTTTAAAGGGAACGATACACCGGACTTTCCTACATCCTGACATCTTTTCTTAATGTAAATGTGTACAACAGCTTTGTTTGATTAAACTTTCAGGATTGTTTTGTAAAGTGAGGTGGGATAGATCTGGCTAATGTGAGCTGAGGTTCGTGAGCACAGGAGTCATAGCCGTGGACACGCAGCAACACTGCTCCCAGGGTAAATGACAACCCAGTAAAACACTGCTTTTATTTTTTGCAGTGTTCAATTTGAGAAAGGTGAGAAATAACGTTTTAAATAAACGAGATTCATACCATTGTGAAACACACACACACACACACAAAACCACACCCTGGGGAAAGACTCTTAGTTGCTGACTTAATACCTGGTCTCCTCTCCTTACTATATAGAACTCCAATTTTACTTGGCCATCTGCCCAGCTAAGACATTTCTTGGCCTCTTTGAATCCAGGCATGAACATGGGACAAAGTTCTGGCCAAAGACATCTAAGCTGAGGTCTTTGGAGCTTCTAAAGCTCTTTAAAGAGTGCTCACTTATTTGGCATGTTCTCTTTCACCAATCTTTCTTCCTGCGGAAAACAAAGAAAATTGGCTGGAGCTTCAGGAGTCACCTTACAAGAAAGAAAACCACACACTGAGGAGAGTTGAATGACAGCTACACTTAGGATGTGGGTGAAATTGTGAGCCTGCCCTACCAGCCCTGACCAGCTCATAGACCCTGCTTTGTGTCAAGTTGATATGGATATGAGATGAAAAGATACATTTCCTTTTCTCAGAGAGCCAACAAGAGAAGCAGCTAACATTGCACACTTGGTATGTACCAGAAACCATTCTTTGTGCTTTACATGCATTAGAATAACTATGTGCATTAAGTATTTATACAGATGAGGATACACATCTAGCAAGGTTAGCTATTCATGGTAATCCAAGACTTGAAGCTGGATCTTCTATCATGTGTGTGATTAACTACAATGCTCTACTGGTTTCCAGTCTTATCAATTATAATTCAAATTTGAACTCAAATTCAAAGGGATAAAAGTCTTGATGAAGAGGAGTACAGGGAACATAGGGGACAGAGGGGAGAATGTCAAAGTTTCCAGCAGAATCTTGGGCACTTAACAGGGTGTCAAAAATGAGTATGCATGGGACATCTGGGTGGCTTAGCTGGTTGAGTGTCCAACTTGGGCTCAGGTCATGATCTCACGGTTTGTGAGTTGCAGCCCCACATTGCCTTCTCTGCTGTCGGCACGGAGCTCATTTTGGATCCTTTGTCCCCTCTCTCTGAAAAATAGTTTTTAAAAATGAGTATGCATTCACCAAGAAGCAGAGCAATATGAGATGTGACGAGAGTTCTTAGTTTGGATCTCAAATACGAAGACAGATGCTAAATAGGTAGATTTTCAATTATAGCAATCAATGTGAAACGGACAACGGACCTAGAGGCTGTACTGATCGCTCTTCCAAGAAACTTGACTGTACAGGTGAAATGGAAATAGGGTATTCATATTTGTAAAGTATTCATATATACACTGCTATTAACAGTGTATTGAAACTATCCCAGTCAACATTTAATCAAACATGGAAGATAAAGTATACTGGAAAGACCATGAACTTTAAGAATCAGGTAAAACTGGATTTGAAACCTTGTGCTGTCATTTATTTGTAGCTTTGTGTAAATTGCATGCCTTCTGTGAGCTTGTTTCATCTGTAAATAATTCAACTTCATATAGAACAGCTACAGACTACAAATGTGATTTTGAGCATTAATACGAATTGTAACAAAATTTCACTTAAATATATCTCAAATGGTCTTTATTAATGGAATAACATCACGGAATTTCTATTTAGTAACGGATACTAATCTCAAAGAGATACTGTATGGTAAAGATTAAAAAGGAGATTGGAATGAAGGTTGTTTCGTTTCCTGATGGCCACATTTCAACACTTCTAATGGACTCTGTTCCATGGGACTTTTGGATGGGTCTTGCAATCTACCAGTAACTGTTAACAGCTCTCTCACTAAATTCTTAAGTATAGCAGACATTTTCACTAAATTCTGTCCAGCAACCTCTATTCTGGGATCTTGCCCCCTCGACCCCTCCCCATCTCCACTGCTAGTTACAATGCAGATTTTTAAAGTGAAGGGCAAATATTTAAACTTAGCATCAATTTAAAGAATTTTTCAAGTATCTTAAGCATTCAACCTTTTACTTTATCCCATCTTGCCATGGTAACATAGCCCAAACATAACATTTTCACATGGAAACTGTTTTATAAATTGTGTTATGTCAGAAATAGTAAAGCACCTCTCAATATTGAGATGAAGGCTATCAGAGGATATCAGGCTGTTTTTTCTTTTTACTACAAAACAGTATCTTTCATATCATGTCATAAAAGCATTTCAAATCACTTTATGAAATTTGTAATGAAAGTTAAATTCTCCTCTGTAAAATGCTGACAGATATAGCTTGTTTCAAAATATCAGTGATTGCTTTTTAGCTCCAAATCATCAAATTGGACCAAACTCCAGCCCAACTTGACTTTCTCAACATTTAGAAATGTCTGATATTTATTCCACTCCCTTCCAAAGCAGTATTCTCTGCTGTTATTAGTAATAAGATGCTGTCAGAAGTTGGGAAGATCCCTGTATTTAGTGGCAGGTTAGATGTGGCTACCAAGATCCTTTCAAACCTTTAAGATTCAAGGCTGAGACCTCTTTCATTAGGTACCTTTTGAGATAGATTTATACTTTAAGCCTCAATGTTTCCACATGAAGACTTCGATTGGCTATTTCAGATTTGACTCATTTTTTCTACATATACTTTTCTCAATTTTATGCAAAAATTGAAGTTTATAAAACCATTACTCATGGATTTCCCCAAGATTGAATTGCACCTAGACTAGTGTTACAAATGTACACCTAGTAGAGGTAACAAAGTATGACTCCTTAAGTTCCCCTAGAAGATAGCTTTTAGAAAGGAATTAAGTGTTTTAAGGGAAGTTACACTTTATGTTATGGATTATAGTAACATAATAGAAGCCCACTGTTAGTGTAAAAGAACAAGTCGTAAATTATTTTATAGTTTCTCTACTGAAGCCTAACTCTAAGCTGTGGAATAAATCCGATATTTGGACATATGCTAACATAGCTGAGAGAAAAAAAGAAACTCAAACCCCAGGAACCAAAAAATGACCTGTGTCCACTAACCCCAAGTTCTAGCATATCCTAAGATACAGTACAGCAGGGAGGGGAGGGATTCGAAGGAATATGCTTTCAAGTGTTACATTCATTCACAGCTGAAAACCATCCACGGTATAATTCTGAGCTGTTCTATTACATAATTTATTTATAAAAATAAAATTTCACCAGTATCACAATGGTATTTTATACAACCCTAGTGACTAAAGAACCATTTTTTTGCTCCCTACCTAAGAGTTACAAGGCTGATCAAAAACTGAAATTATTGGTATAATGTATCCTAAAGTGATAAAATAAGACAAAGCATGGTAAAGACTGCTTTATTGGTGGCAGTTAGTAGAAGTCAATAAATATTGTTCCCCGAAGAACTCAGTTAGGTATCAATTATTGGTCCAGAGAGAGCTGAATGAAACTGAACCAACTGCCTGCTGAGATGATAAACTGAAGTCAGTCTTGCTTCTTGGGAAATGAAGCCATAGCTAGCTGATATATGGCATACGCTGTTCCTGAAAAAGAAACAAAAAAAGAACTTACAAGAAATTCTGACATTTACATGTATAGACATAATATTCCAGCTAAAAGTTAACAGAAAGGGAAGTTTGGCATTAAGACTACTTTTATGGAAACACAGAAAAGTATTTTGATAGGTGCTGGTAAAATTTAAAATAACTTCAAAGGAAATTATTAGATACAACACAATAATTTATTTGTCAAATTGACAACATGTAAAAAGTTTTTAAATAAGAGTAAGAACATATATAAAAGTTATTTCCATAATAAACTAAGATGGCCTGAAAAAATGCTAAGAATGATTCAAAAACCAAAAAAAGAGGTCAAGATATACAAGCACTCCCTAAAGTATATTATAAATATTAAACCAAGAATGATACATCATTTTTAAATTATCAAATTTGATGTAAGAACAGCCAATAAGTGAATATTTTTAAAAACTAATTACCAGAATATCTAAGAAATAGTCACACTGACCAAAAGAATTTAGGACTCTAAAGGTCACTATCTGATTGTTGTCTTCATTCATAAATGCCTCTTCACTGTACTCAACCCAAGGCAAAGAAAGCACGTTGGTATCAGCCCGGGGACTTTGTAATTAGGGTTGAAATTCCAGCTTTTCCACAGAGGCAATATTACCTTGGGTAATTAACATAATTTCTTCATCTTTAAAATGAGGACACATTACAGACTTAATAAAAAAGGTTACAGAAATCCATTTATGGGCACTTTTATCAATAAGATGAGCACACAGTAATCAAATAGTTCCCTTCCTCCCCCAGAGAGCAATCATTTAAAATCTTAACTCTGCTCCTAGCCTACCAATTTGTAATATTCCACTGCTAATACTGAACAATGGACCTGCCTAATCCACAGAAAAAACTATCAAAGCATTTTGTGTACAGTAATAGGTATTGTTCTTTCCATAGAGGTTTTGTTTCTGTCATAAACATGTATGTTCAGAGTTTAGATGTAAAGTGTGTTTTTATTATGTATCACAGTAAAAATGTTTAAAAAGCCCCTGTTATAGGAGATGGTGTAGAGAGAGATGTGTAAGGCCACCAGTAGCACACTCTGAAAGCCACCTCTATCATAAATACTCCTATCAAACTTTATTGGTTTAATTTTTTAAGACATTAAAATGCTCTTCTACAATATGTATCAATCATCCTCTTGAGTCCTTATGCAGTAAGATCTCAGATGTTGGAGACAGTCTTTCTAGTTAAAATACTGACATAGTAAAAGGAATGAAGTTGTTAGTAATCCTTATTGTTACCTATCTGTAAGTCAAGCATTCCAAATATCTTACCACCAACTGTAAGCATCATAGTGGCTCTATACAGGAGGGCATCAGCTATTCCACCCTTTAGATGCACTGGAATTCCATTATCCTCCTAGATTAAAAAAATAATAATTAATATATGCATCATTTGTTTTCAACTAAGTTCAAAAGACTAATCCATTCATATAAAATTAAGCACCTCTTCAAACCCCTGGAATTAAAATATGTCAATATCAAAATTAAAAGACTACAATTTTCCTGACTCTGTACCTACCACCACTAAAGTATTAAAATAAGAACTCCTAAAAATCAACATTCTTTCCCTCACATTTAATGAGATCCAGTAAAGATTTGCCTTCCAAGGAATATATAAATATTAAAGCTGTGAAAATATACTGATTGAGTTCATCAGCTGAATTATTAAAAAGATCAGGAATCCTCACACTTTTTTATTTCTTTATTTTGAGAGAAATAGAGAGCAAGCAGGAGAGGAGCAGAGACAGGGAGAGATAGAATCCCATGTAGGCTCTGCGCTATCAGGGCAGAGGTGGAGCTCGAACTCACAAATTTTAAGATCATGACCTGAGCCCAAGATCAAGAGTAGGACCCTTAACCAACTGAGCCACCCCGGCACTCCTCTCCTCACACTTTAATCATAAGGTAGATTTGGTTCAACTTACGATTTCTCAACTTCACAAGTATGTGAAAGCAATACACGTTCAGGAGAAACTGTACTTTAAATTCTGAATTTTCATCTTTTGCCAGGCTAGCGACATGCGGTACGATCCTCTCATGATGCTGGGCAGTGGCAGCCAGCCACAACTCCCAGTCAGCCACACGATCACCAAATTTAACAACCAATGTACTTATCACCATTCTGTACCCATAAAACCATTCACTTCACTTTCAGTGCAGTATTCAAGAAATTACATGAGATATTCAACACTTTTATTATAAAATAGGCTTTGTGTTAGATGATTTTGCCCAGTTCATGTATGTGTTCTAAGCATGTTTAAGGTAGGCTAGGCTAAGCTATATTTGGTAGGTTAAGCATATGAAATGGATTTTCAATTGAACATATTTTCAACTTATGATGGGTTACTATTTTATGACCTAACTCCATCATAAGTCAAGGAAGATCTGTATAGGATACAAAATTTTATTTGGGAAAAAACAGGTATTACCACAGTAAAACAAAAAAAGCACTAATAATGTAACTACTTATAAAGGTAAACAACTCTGTCCCACCATCTTTCCTCATGAGAAAACCATTATTAACAGCATAGCTCATATTCTTAAATATTTTTTAATGCTTACGTTGTCTTACCTTCTAATTTACACACACACTTGTTTAATATACCAAATGAGATTACACTATATAAGGGTATGCTATATTCTATTTTTCACTTAATGCTGTCTTAAAAACTTTTGTTACTCCCTTTAAAACTACCTAATCCCTTTTAATGGCTACATAGAATGCCACTCTGCAAAAATATCAGAACTGAATAAGCTAGTCCTCTATTAATGGGTATTTAGGTTGTTGGAGTTTTAGTGGTATTAAAATCCTATGACAAATAACCTCTATCCTTTTCTTTATATATTTAAGCTACTGTGTCTGCAGAAAAGATTTTTAAAAGTGGTAGTCCCCAGGGGCACCTGGCTGACTCAATCAGTGAAGTATGCAACTCAATCTCAGGGTTGTGACTTCAAACCCCACGTTGGGCATGGAGCCTACCTTTAAAAAAAAAAAAAAAAAAGTGGAAGTCCCTGATAACAGGGTATCTGGTTTATTTTTAATAATACTCTCAAACACTCTTTATAACTTTTATACCAATTATACTACTAACTATTATGTATGAAAGTACTGTGTACAAATATAACTATCTCCCATACGTGGCTTACATAGCCTATTTTAAATCCTTCTATAATCCTAACAATTAAATAGGGGGAAAAACTTGTAATTTGTCATTTTAATTTGCTTTTCTTACTGATCTGTAGGAGCTTTTTTTTTTAACTTATTTTTAACATTTATTTTTTGAGAGAGACCGAGCATGAGTGGGGGAGGGGCAGAGAGAGAGTCACAAAATCTGAAGCAGGATCCAGGCTCTGAGCTGTCAGCACAGAGCCCGACATGGCCCTCAAACCCACAAACCGCGAGATCATGACCTGAGCCGAAGTCAGAACCTTAATGGACTGAGCCACCCAAGACACCCCTGTAGGACCGCTTTTTATACTGGGGATGTTAATCTTTTGTTATATTTTAAAATCTGCTCTCAATTTGTCACTTGAACTCATAAATGCAATTTTTGTCCTTTACAGCTTCTAGGCTTTGTAAAGACTTCCTTAGGAAGACTTCCCCACCCCTAAGATATAAAAAATACTCTCCTATGGTGACTATAACTAATAGCACTGTATTGTACACTTGAAATTTGCTAAGAAAGTAGATCTTAAGTACTCTCACCAAACACACAAAAAGATCAAGTATTTGAGGTAATGGATGTGTTAATTAACTTACTTACAGTAATTATTCATAGACACATTGAACATCACACTGTATGCACCTTTTTAAAAATAAAACCCATCAGGTACAACCTAAATATATACAATTTTTATTTGTCAATTGTACCTCACTAAAACTGGAAAAATATATTTCATTTTAATATTTTTTGGCAGAAGAAGCATTTATATCTGCAATTTACCTTTTAATACACAATATAGAGGGACAGAACTTTACTTTCTTTAAAATAGCCAATTTTTCTAATGCCAATTTATCGTATCCTTTCCACACTAATATGAAATAGCACCTTTAACATATATTAAATTTCTACATACATATTTGTTCTGTTTCTGGGCCCTTTCTATGGTCCATTTGTCTATTCTTATGAAACTACCCATAGAGTGCCAACCCAATGTAACTTCTCCAAACAAAGTGTCTTTGACCTACACCTTTTCCCTCTCATTTCTTCTACTTCCCCAAAGTCCTCCTGGATATAGGCCCAACTAACTATCAATAGGCGGTTTATTATTTTGCTAATACAACAAGATGAGTAACAACCAAACATCTCCAGATTTACTTCCTATCTCTAACTTTTGGTAATTATTATTACAAGTAACAACCTCCTATAAAATATTTCAGTACCTGAAATAGCTTTTGCTTCTCTGGAACCTTATTTTCCAACTGCCTGCGTGAAGCAGTACTTATGGTCCTCTGGGCAATCTGACGAAGAGCCTGAAATAAAAAAATCCATATATACTGAGCAGATTTAGGTCTTAAAGAAACTTTCAAAACCAACTATTTTCAACTTCTATTATTACAGAAGAGGGAAACTGACAGTTAAAAACATACCCGATTTGTCAGTAACAGAGTCCTAACTAAACCAACAGCCAAGTTTTCCAACTTGTTGTCCATCCACTACTCTTTTTTTTTAAGTTTATTTGAGGGGGGGTGGGGGGCGGGGGGAATATCCCAAGCAGGTTCCGAGCTGTCAGTGCAGAGCCTGATGCAGGGCTCAATCTCATAATCTCACGAACTGTGAGATCATGACCTGAGCAGAAATCAAGAGTTGGACGCTTAACCTAAGTGATTGAGCCACCCAGGTGAACCCATCTACTACTCTTTACATTAAAATTCTACAGTCTCCAAAGACCACATTCAAGTAGCAATTCATACAGATTCTGAGAAAAAAAAAAAAAAAAAACATCTTTACCTGAATTGAACTAGTAGTATCATATAATCCTTGAGTAAAACATACTGACATACAGATATTATGAGAATAAAGAATGGTTACAAAATACACTAAAAGTTCCAATGTTTTCATTTATAACTTTACCATATTATTAAAAGATCTATTCGACACTAAAATAAACTGACATGATTCCTACTTAATCAAAATGCTTTCCCCATTGCATTTTTCCTATAAAATAGGGAATAATTAATGGGGTACAATTCTTTTTAAAAAGTGAGTTGCATTATATATCCAGTTGAATTAAATAACGAAACAAATATGCACTCCACATTTCAAAACAAATCATATGTTGAGAGCTAAGTAAAACCTTATTGAATAATTACAAAAGAGAATAGTCACTGTTACATTTTCTTTCTCTTTTTCGAAATTTTGGGAAATTATTTCACATGCTCAAAGCCGATGGATGGGTGAAGGACACTGCAGGACCGCCTGATTGAAGCAACACTACACTTTCAACCATGACGGCTCCTGAAGTCCCAACAGAAACTGAATGACTTGCTTTTTAAACCGCATCCTGATGCTCACAAAGCTCAGAAACGTTGAAACTTTAGGCCTTTCAACGTACCAGTGAACATATTTCTATCTGAAGCTTCCGGGTATCAGAAACGTCCCACTTGTATCTTGAGTTTACTCATATCAAAATTAGCGACTTCATCAATAACCCATAGGGTTAGAGGTGACCATTAAGAAACCAAGGCTGTCTAACCCACCATCCTCTGGTCATTTCCCCAGCCTCTTCATTCCCTGTATCTACTCAGCACAGCCGGGAGCAAGAGGAATAGAAGGGAAAGTAACGTCAGGCGAAAAGGACACGGACCAAGGTGACCTCAGAAGCCGCCTTCTCCCACCCTCCTTCCCTCTCAGGAGAGGCTTTTCAGTCATCCCTTAGCCTCCGCTCCCAACCTTCCCGCCCCACATCAAGAATGCAAGCCGAGAAGCTCCTTACCAGCAGATTCCGCAGCATCTTGGCTCGGTTACTACCCACCAACCGCAACAACCGAACACCAGGAGCGAGAACGGCAACACCGGAACCGGAACTGCCTTCTGGCCTTGCGCAAGCGTCAGGGAACTTAATACTCCGGACGGAGGAGGGGCTTGAGCCTCTAACCATAGAGAGCGAAAGACAAGCGAGAGCGGCCGTACGGCTGTGGCCGCTCTAGCCGACCGGCCGTTTCCGTTCCTTGCTCTCGTTCCTAAGCTGGCCGATGCTATTCAGGGGGCTGGCTCCTGGAGCTGAGGCTTGGAGAAGTAAACAACTTTTGAGACCGGAGAGGCAAGGAGTGACGTGTTATGTACTTTGTAACTAGCTTAGATGAAATTAATGTGAGACCAGGCTATCATAGAAAATTAGTATATTTTGAACGAGAAGGTATTTTAAAAACTTCTGAGCAAATTTTGAACCATTGTTTAGATGCTGAAAGAACACTGGGTTGGTCTAACTGTAAGCTATGAAGCTGGATGCAATACAAAACAAAAAGGTTAGCTCCTCTTACACGGATACAATCAGTTTTTTTCCGTAGAAGAAACTTTGTGAGGGCGTTATTGTTCCTTGTGCTGAGAATATGCTGTAAAGAGCTGCGTCGGGATATCTTCTTGTACCTTTGGATGCTGCACAACTCCCCATGCAAGAAACGCTACCAGCGTCCTGAAATTGTGAAAGTTGTTCGCTCGTTTCTCCGTGTCTGGGGAAAATGCTGAAAAGAGGGGAAAATTTTTAATTGTGGGACAAGAAATGGGATGGCACATCGGTATTCTTCAAGTCTTGCTGTCCCAAGGCACTTTCCATGATTGGAGTTGCTAGGCAGAGCAAATATTGGATAGACTGCCAGTGTACCTTGCTTCTAGCAGTCTTGCCTAAATAATGCAACTTACAGAGATCTTTAGTCTTTGCGCCCACCGAGTGTGTATAAATGTAAACATAAAAATACTTATTCTATACTGAAATAAATCTTTCCACCTTTTTTAAACAAATGTTTATAATTATTCCATTGTCATTTCAAATAGAAAGTGGATGATGTATGGGTTCAGCATAGGTGAAATGTGTAGATAAAAGTAATATCAAAATCACTATTCCTTCTAATCTTTTGGGTTAGATCCACCAAGTTATCTGTGCTCAGTCTTCCTCACCAAGGTTTGTAAATACCCAATTCATCTCTAAATAGGGACCGAAAGTTTCTGGCTTATTCTCCCTTCTGCATTATGCACTGTGATGGAATCCTTGAGGACAATTACCAGGCACCAATAGCTGGACATAAATTTTTAAAAAGTGTACTCTGAACTTGTTAAAGCTGTATGTGCTCTCTTACATTTTCTCCATCTAGACAACTAGATTGTAAACCTCTCAAGAACAGAGATTATTGTAATTTTTTACCAATCCCCTAGTACTGCTTAAAGGGTTAAAGGTTAACCAGCAGATGAATTAATGACATATATTGGGTGATTGATAGATCTATATATTGGATAAAGGACATTTATGGCTCTGTCCAAAAAGAACCAAAGATTCAGATAAAATAGATTCTGAAATAGATGCAGATCCTTATTTGTATGTTACCTAGTACAATTTTTCTTCCCTCTTTCCTAGATCATTCCATCAGCATATAAGCATATTCCCATATTAAACAAACAAGCCTTTGATTTCAGTTACCATACTATTTCTCTTCAAAAGAAAACAGATTTCTTGGGGCGCCTGGGTGGTGCAATTGGTTAAGTATCTGACTCTTGATTTTGGCTCAGTTCATGATCTCACGGTCTTGAGATCAGTCCCCCATCAGCACAGAGCCTGCTTGGGATTCTCTTTCCACCTCTCTCTGCCCCGCCTCTCAAACAAACAAACATTTAAAAAATAAAAATAAAACAGATTCCTTTATATTTGTCTTCTTCTCTTCCTCTCCTAATTTTTTAAATTCCATTTTGGGTAGGCTTTTATGGCTTTTCCTAGGATCCCCAATAGCTTCTACATTATTGAATAAACTGTCAACCTCAATTTTCATTTTTTCCATCTATCAGCAACTAAATTTAACATAATTGATCATTCCTTCACAATATGCTTTGTTTTTAATTTGGAAATAAGCCACAAATGCCATACAGTATAACATACAACATGTATGTACAGTTTCATACATGGTCCTCCATCCACTACTCTTTTGATGGTTTTCCATTTCAGTAGTGTTTTTAGTCTCCTGAAACCTCAAACTCTCAATCTCTAAATTTCAGAGTACCACCTTTACATTCATCCCGTCTGTGATTTCATCTACTGCCATGAAATACCATTTGTGTGCTGGCAAATTCTCTAGCCTGACCTTTCCCTTTGACTCCAGACATCTCCACTTACATGTCTAATGAGTATCGCAAACTTATGACCAAAACTGAATTCTACTTTCCAGTCCTTTATTTTCAAGGCTTCTCCTCTGCAATTTTCTTCATTTCAAGCCCCAAACTTTGACGTTTTCTATCATGCCCTATAAACTAATCCATTAGAAAATTCTGTTGAATACATACACCTTCAAAATATAATCTGAATCTGACCGCTTTTCATTTATCTCCACTGCTACCACAACTCCAGGCCAAGCCATCATCATCTCCTGTTTACATTACTGCAAAAGCCTTTTCAATTAGTTTTCCTATGTGTACTTTTACACTCAGTCGATTTTCCACACAGCAATGATCCTTTTAATGATATAAGTTAGAAAATGACTGTTTATAACTGTTTTCTTCATTGCTGTACTTGCAGCATCCAGAATAGTAACTGGCAGATAGAAAATATTCAGTAATTATTGGTTAAAGGAACAGTATGATGCATAAAGAATGAACTTATTGGGAGTAAAAATTCAAAACATCTTTGATACTCATTGTGCTACTTTCAAACAGCTTTTAGTCCCAGGATTCCTCACTCATTGTCTCCTTGCTCCTGTTCTATAAATTGTGATTATCCTGACAGAAAAATATACCTGAAATTTGCCTGGATGCCTATCAAACTTTATTGGATCATCTCAAGCACACTTGAAATTTGTTACTAGATTTGTAAACTCATGCTCTGCAGCAGAGCAGAAGAGTTCTTTCCTTTTTTTTTTTAATTTTGAGAAAGAGAGGGAAAGAGAGCGCATAAGCACAATCGGGGTAGAGGCAGAGAGAAAGTGAAAGAGAGAAACTTAAGCAGGTCCCATGCCCAGGGCAGAGCCTGATGCCAAGCTTGATCTCAAGACTGGGATCATGACCTGAACCAAAATCAAGAGTCAGATGCTTAATCAACTGAGCCACCCAGATGCCCCAGAAGGGTTATTTTCTAAAGTTTCCTTTCCAAAACATCAGCTTGAGTTTCTTTGTAATATTAGAGAAAATTATTATTAGATTATTGGAAATGATTAGGAAGTATTTCCTTCAGAAGGTTTTTGAACACTGTTAACAGAACTGGCAGTACTCTATTTAGATATATAGATGGATAATCTGAGGTAAGTAATGGTTAACTAAAGCCTGAAATAAGTTTGTGTGAAAGTAATTCACAATTACTGATGTAAAGTTGCCAAATGACACAGTTACTCCATCTTTCTTTTCCTTTAGAAAACAAACAAGATTACAACCCTTACTTTGATCCTGCCTATAGCATCTATAAATTTAAAAAGGAAAGCCAGAATAGTGTTTTGTGTAATTGGGATGTGTGTTTTAATTCTGGAAGCATGCTTAATCCATTTCCAGTTTTACAAAAGCAAATATAGTAGAACAGTTTCATGTGAGGTTTAACGTACAAAAATTACTAGTCAGATAAAAGATAGCACATCACTATAATTCCATATGTTCTCTGATTACAGCTAGGAATCATGAAACACTTGGCTATCACTTAATTGCTGTATTTATTATTAAATAATTTATGTAATTGCAAGCCTCGTCTTTTCATCATTAAAGTTAAGGGGTGGCTTTGGACTAATAATCATCTCTGGCTCTAAAATCCTTTTGTATGAAAAAATAATATATACAATATATGAATGAGTTCACTCCTTGTTTAACAATAATTTATTGACCATTTAATATGAATCTAACACTTTGTAAGATTCTCTGGGGAAAACTTTTTAAATCCCTGACCTTCTGGAGCATAAAATCTAATTAGGAAGGTAATAATAAACACATAATAATAAATCATGATGTGGACATGAATGTGAGGTTTCTGACTTAACTCTTAAGATGGTTGACCATACCATTCACTATGTCAAAAAATGTAAGAGAAAGCTAGCTAGAATGGCTTGGTTTCTGTTTGGGCCTTACTAAGCTTGAGAAATCCAAGGACAATCCAAGAGATCCATACTGAACAATCTAGAACTCAGAAGAGATGTCAAGGCACAAGAAAAGATAAAGAAACTAGTGCAAAGATGGTGGTAGAAGTGATTAGGAACTTATGATTGCTCAGGGAGTATAATCTCAAAGAATTCCCAACATTTTATATGGTGAGCATAACCAAAGGATGTATAAAGGAGACTAAAGACAGGTAAGTATGAAGAAAATCAGGAGTTACCCACAAAGCCACATGCTAAGAATGAAGAGGGAAGGATGGTGCCAAATTATCAAATGGAGCAAAAAGTTCAAGGGTGAGTTTACTTCCTGTGACAAAAAAAGGGGGGTGAGAATTGTTCATTGTCATTTTTCTATACTTTCTGTTAAGTATTTGTCATCTATCACTTCCCTTATTCCTCAAAACAAAAATCTGTCAAGAGGGTATTGAAACTCCCATTTTACTGACAGGAAATGGTAAATGATGTAGGAGATAAAATAATCTGAAGGTACAGTTTACAGACATAAGAGCCAAGTCAGCCTCCTTCTAAAACCCATACTCTTTCTACTGTATCTTTCAGACAGAGATGATAGTAAACAGAATACAGTGTGACTGTGAAATAAATCCTTAGCTAAAACTGAAGATGACAAAAAATATAAATTACTCTTTTACAAGCTTTGTTGTGAAAAGGAAAGACAATACACCCCAGGGATTACTTCAGACCATTAATTCAACTGCAATTAACATGTATTTTTTTTTAATGTTTATTTATTTTTGAGACAGAGAGAGACAGAGCATGAACAGGGGAGGGGCAGAGAAAGAGGGAGACACAGAATCTGAAACAGGCTCCAGGCTCCGAGCTGTCAGCACAGAGGCCGACGCGGGGCTCGAACTCACAGACCGTGAGATCATGACCTGAGCCGAAGTCGGACGCTTAACCGACCAAGCCACCCAGGCGCCCCTAACATGTATTTTTAAAGCCATTCTTTTCTGTATTTCTGTTCCTTAAAATAATGTGACACACAAATCTTGATAGTGAAAGTAATATACAATGAGTTCAATCTTCTTCATTACCCTGGATGAAAAAGCTTGTCACACATCAACAGACAAGCTCCCACTAATATCACTTACAGTAAATAACAAGTTTATCTTTTAATATTTTTTAAAATGCTACAAAAGCACCAAAAGGTACTTCAAGGTGTTTTCTGGTTTTAAAAAAGTGGATGGCCCCGAGTTTATCTCTTCTCCCTTTCACTCCAGTAACATGAAAGGGAATTGAAAAAGTAGGAGGTATTGATAGGCATCATTACCTTAGATGAATCTCAAAGGCATGCTAAATGAAAGAAGCCAGATTCAAAAGATTAAATATGGTATAATTCTATGTATGACATTCTAGAAGAAAAACTATGGAGAAGGAAAAGACATCAGTGGTTGCCAGAGAAATAATGAGTATAAAGGAGTAGTGTAAGGGAGTTTTGGGGGGTAGGGGTGATGGTATTGCTCTGTATCCAATGGTGGTTACACAAATCTATGCATAAGTTAAAATGCACAGAACTACACACACACACACACACACACACACACACACACACACAAAGTAAAGCTTACCTTATGATAATGTTTCTACCTAATTTTTTTTTCAATGTTTATTTATTTTGGAGAGAGAGAGAGGGTGCCACCTGGGGAGGAGCAGAGAGTGAGAGAGGCAGAGAATCTGAAGCAGGCTCCACGCTGTCAGCACAGAGCCCAATGTGGGGCTTGAATTCAGGTGAGATCATGTCCTGACCCAAAGTCAGATGTTTAAATGACTGAGCCACCCAGGTGCCACCTGTTTTATGATAATCTAAAACAATTTTTTAAAATTTACTTACCTGTTTTTGGAGAGAGAGAGAGACAGCACGAGTGAAGGAGTGGCAGAGTGAGTGAGAGAATACCAAGCTGGCTCTGTGCCATCAGCACAGAGCCTGATATGGGGCTCAAACTCATGAACTGTAAGATCATGACCTGAGCCAAAACCAAGAGTCAGACGCCTAACCAACTGAGCCATCCAGGCACCCCTAAAACAAATTTTTTAAAGATATGAGTCAAAAAGGATAGAGAGTTGATAGGGGGGAGAAAACCAGAAAAGCATTTTCAGCAGATTTCTAGAAAACAGAAAGCAGATGGAATATGAGAAGGACAGAGGAAGCTGTAATCTAGAGACACTGTAAGGGGGACACCAGTGAGAAGCACGCTGATTGGCCCACAGCCCCTGAGAAGTTCAGACTTGGATATAAAAATTATAGCAACAAGGAATAGGCCTGAAAATGACTAGTTGAAAATTACATACAACAGAATGGTGAGATCCCAAAACCTCTGCCTTCCCCCTCTCAGCCAAATACAATCTCTCACCTCCTTCACTGTCTCCCATGGGTAGGAGATAATTTTTCTCTCTATAAAGTAATGGAAGACAACCAGGCAGAAGGGATGTGCAGAGGGATAGGTATAAAGAAATATGTATAAAGTAGAAAACAGAAGGTGAGGTGGAGGACAAGGCAGAAGGAGGGAGTTAAAAGCAAAACAAAAAAACAAACAAACAAAAAAACCCCAGACCCCCCTTGGACCCCTTCCTTCTGAAGAGGACCAGTGAATTCCTTAGAGAGACTGAACAGTCCCCGTCAAAGAAAAGGCCTCCAGCCAAATGACTGGCTCCCTGACAATCATTCCCTAACGCAGTACTTCTCAACATTTGATCCCCTTACAGTTGCTGACCTGCCAACTCTTTATTACTTGTCTACGCTTTTCATAATGAATAGGAACAAATAATTCACTGAGTGGCATTTCTGAGTAGCACTGTGCTAGTGAAGCCCATCACTTGTCAAGCACTGGCCACAAACAAAGAACTTTCAATTAGTCTTTTAGGGGCCATCCATATATGACAGATGGTCAAGACTAGCCAGAAACACAAAAAAAGTCACTTAAATGGTCGAGAAAAAAAAAAAAAACCTAAAACTTAAAACAACAACAACAAAAACCGATGCTAACAGAATAGGAAAGAAAAGCATATATACCCTCAAAAAATATTTACTTTTTTAACATTTATTCATTTTTTGAGAGACAGAGAGAGGCAGAACATGAGCAGGGGAGAGGCAGAGAGAGAAGGAGACGCTGGATCCAAAGCAGGCTTCATGAAGGCTCTGAGCTGTCAGCACAGAGCCCGAAGCGGGGCTCGAACTCACCAATGGCGAGATCATGACCTGAGCCAAAGTCGGACACTTAACCGACTGAGCCACCTAGGCACCCCCTCAGAAAAATATTTTATCTGTGAGCTAAGATGAATATTTTTTAGAAACAGAATAGAAATAAAGGAAGTCTTAGAAATTAAAGTACTTTTTAAATATACATAAAATTCAGTAGACGATAAGGCTGGAAGATCAAAATGAAGAAATCTTTTAGAAAGAACACAGACAATAGTGTTGAAACAACTGGAGAAAAAGAGAAGAAAATTAAGCATCAGTCTAGGAGGTCTAATATCTGATTAGGATAGAAACTGAGTTCTCAAAACCAACAATGAAACCTAGAAGAGGGTGGAGCAATACCTTCAAAACTCTGAGGGGAGGGGTGCCCGGGTGGCCCAGTCGGTTGAGCGTCCGACTTCGGCTCAGGTCATGATCTCACCATTGGTGAGTTCGAGCCCCATTTCCGGCTCTGTGCTGACAGCTCAGAGCATGGAGCCTGCTTTGGATTCTGTCTTCTTGCCCCTCCCCTGCTCATGCTCTGTCTTTCTCAAAAATAAACATTAAAAAAATTTATTAAAAAAAATCTGAGGGTAAATTATTTTAAACTTAATATTGTATATGTAGTCAAACTATCAGTGAGATGTGAAAATTGAAAAAAGACATTTTAGACATGTAAAGGACACAGAAAATTTGCCTCTCAGCTACCACTTCTTAGGAAGCTTTAAGTGCTTTAGGTAGTGCTCCAGTAAACTACAGAATTAGGAAACAGATCCAACATAGAAAGGTGACAAGAGGAGATCATGGGATAATGGCTGTGTAACTGGTCAAGAAAACAACCAGCTCAGATTGGCATAAAAGGACAAATACAGAATAGATCTCCCTAGTAAAAACAGGGAATCAGATTATCTGATATTTGGGGACAAAAACCCTTCAAAACTATTGATGAGAATATGGTGGACCTGACAGAATAACTGGGAAAAGCTTAAGATAGGTTTCTAGAAATTATGTGTTAAAAATGAGGCAATTATTAATTCTAGGATAAATAAAATGATGTGAAATGTAATCGTGGTGCAATGCTTTGCTCCACAGTCATAAGTAATAATAGCTACTGTGTTTCCCAAATATGATATAACTGTAATAATAATGGGAGAAGGAAAGGTATGTTAAAGAGCTTTAATCACCAGGTTAACATTATCGAGAAGATATTAATGATGACTACAACCATTAAATCAAGCAATAGCAGACTAGGCATATTGTTTAGATACACTAAAACAAATGCCAAAAGATAACTTTTGGACTCAAAGTGATTATCTCTAAGACTTAAAGAAAGTTGGGACAGGGACTACTGGTTTTCATCATAAGGCTTGTTGATTTTTTTTTAACTGTATATACACGTTACTTTGATAAAATATAAATTTATTTATTTACAAAGCTATAAAATCAAATAAGGTCACCGTGGTCGATTTGATTTTAGACAGGATATTTATTTTGAAATTTTGAATGACATTAGGGGAAATATGATTTTTATGTTTATTGAATGGAGCATGGGCTAAAAAAAAAAAGCTCTAAAACACTTCACTAGATCATCCAAACTCTACAACAAACATTTATGCATCAAAACTCCTCTTGAAACAGCACTCCTTTACTGCCTCTCCCCTCCTTTCAAAAAACACATGTCTATAAAGAAGACTTTTCACCTTAACCAACAAAGGACGATACAAGAATTCTAAGGCATTGTTTCCATGAAGATAGAAGGTGAGCGTTCATTAACCCTCCAGTCAGCTGTTCTCTTTCCTGGTCTGGCTTTTCGTTTCCTGTATGCCCCACCCTCTTCATTATTTCATCATCCTTACTTCTCTACCACTTCTTCCTTTTCTATTTACTAGACATTTCCTTGATCTAATACCAAATTTAGCCCATCTACCTATAACTCAGGTGACAATATGACCACCTCCTGGTAAGAACAGACGTTTCTAAGTAATATATACAAACCTTGCAGTTAATGCTGTCAAAATGATTAATATATATCCATAATGGCAATCAAATCTAGACATAGAAATGTTAAAACGTGGGATTTATTGACCTTGGGCTAAAATTTAGTGCTTAAACATTAACAACAACACTGAGGCATTATTATTTTAGCAAGACACTTGAACATAGCAAAATTAATTTTGTTCATTTTTATTAATACAGAACATACTAACAGAACATTATCTTTAAATATAATCAAGGTTACAAACAAACTGATACTAACCAATAAACAAAAAATATTCATTTGACTCTCCTCTTGGTTGAATAATTCTCCATTTGGTAGTACAATTATTTTTACCAATTCATTTTTAACTGCCTTATGATTTCAATGAAACTTCTTAGCTTTTACATATTAAATAATTCCTTCAATTGGGAAATTTCATATATCAAAATACTTCCTGTAAGTCAATGCATTCTTCAATGCCTTCTACTTAACCTGAATGCAATAAAATGCAGTATGATTCTCTAAAAGTTGAATATGACATTAATATTTCCAAAAGATGAGCATAAGCCCTATAAAAAAAGAAATGTTTTTCCTTCCCACCAGGCTTCGCAGAGGCCATATGAATGTTCCACATTCTTCATAATTAGTAACAGGAATCCCTTAGCACTCAAACGGCAGTAGACAGGAAGGAAATTAGGCCATCGATGAACTTGTAAATAGATAAAACTCCAAATATATCTTAAGATTCTGTCTTCACCCCAGATGAGAAAGTGTTGGAAGGGTCTTCAACTTTTCTTTCGTGGCACCTTTGGTCCCCTAATTAGAAAAAGAGACGCAGGACGGCAGTCCTCCTTGAACAAACAAACTCAATCTGGGAAGACTGGCAAAAACCTTCTCTCCCAGTGATGTGTCCCAGAAAATAAATTGCCATGTGAAAGAGGGTCAATGGTCAGAATAAATAGCAATATTCTGAAGGACTGACAAGACAAAGAATATTTTTAGACAAAGAATACCCTATGCACTCAGAAATTTCAGGATAATCATACATTAAGTACCTCATGCAAGTGCTATTCTACCAGTTAAAAGTAATTATGAATTACAAGTTCTTTTAACTAAATTTCATGTTATACAAAACTTAAGAAGTGTGGCACGTTTCTATTAACCATTACATTATTTTTTGTTGTTTTTTAAAAAAAAAAAAACATATATTAATCAAAATTGATACATTACCCAGACCTTTTGATTTAAAATATAACTGAACAAAATCATCACAAACTCTGAATAAACAGCCATTCTTCTATACAAATATAGGAGTTATTTTAGTTAAAAAAGAAAAGCCATTTCTATGCAATTAAGCCACCTCTGATTAAGACATACATTTTCATGCATGTTGAAAAAGTAAGTTTACATTCAAGAGTAAGTTCCATAGCAAACAAATTACAGCATTTATTCAATAAGGAATATTAAAATAATTCCAGTTAATAGAAAATAAAGTAACTTCAACCATATATATTATAATTTATCATGTGCATACTGCAAAATCTCCAGAATTTAATTAGGAAATTTAAAGAATTTATTTTTTAAGTGTCTTAGGAAAAACCAACCAAAATAATTGGTACCTTAACCAAAGAGAATGTGCATACATCTCTATATTTGACCTATATGCAAAAATTGAATGAAATATGAAAGTCACTGTTTTCTAAATTTTCTACAATACAACATTAGTACTTAAATCAAAACTTACCTGCAAAATAAAAACAGCCTGAGGTATTTCCAATGCTGAAGCAAATTTCTGAATGTTAAATACCACAAGAATGAAAACAGTTTCCTCTGAACACTTACATCTGGCAGAAGATGAAGGTCTGCCAAGAAATTTTCCCATCTCACCTATATTCTTTTGTCCCTTATGAAGTATAAGCTTCAAGGGAAATGATCACATGTAAAAACATATCAAGTGAGTTGGGGTTCCTGACTGCAACATCTTAATCAAATGGAAAAAGGAATTTTAAATTCTCCCACCTGAGACCCATCTGACCTCTTTAGACATGACCATTAATTCCTATGCTAGACAAGGTAAGCATGTCCTTTGAAATCAAAGCTATACTTGACAAAGAACTGTACTGGATAAATGGAATATTTGAACAACCTCAACAAAGATGGCACTTTAAGCCTTTACACATGACACATGAAAATGATGAAGTGTTTTATTTAGATTTAGATCTTTTTTGTAACTCTGAATCCTGCAAGGTTAGCAAGGTGTTATATTCATACATCTTGTAATCCCTTTCTTCACACAACAGGCACACATATACAGCATCACATGTCAATATAATATTATCAACACAGCATAAATATTTAAGCAATAGATGCATTTCACATAAAAGAGACTATGCATCATATGGCCTGACCCAACAAAAAGCAAACATTAGAATGCCATTTCAGCAGTTACGGTGTTGATATGATCTATATAGTTAATTTGTTTCATACCCGTCATATAGTTCCATAAGACATCCATAAGGAAGAAGCAAAGGACAAAAACTGTTTTTTTTTTAAAAAAACCAAAGTTATGTGCCAACTTCAAAAATGACATACTAACCAGACATCAGCATTCGAAAGCTAGGTTGAATAGGACTGGCCTTGATGCACATGCAGTAAATCTGTTTTCAGAATATAAAATTAAATGGTAATGTCAGCAGTATTACTACTGTTTCTATATTTATGATTGATTACTAGTAGTACAACTCCTAGAAGGAAGGAGATGGATCCAATAGTGATGTAAGCAATCCCCAAAAATGGATTTTTTCCACCCATCCATGAAATAGTGCTCAAGATCATCCGTTTTCGTCCATCAAAAGAGTGTACAGGGTAATCTGAAGAATGTATAGGAAGGCTTTTCCATGTCTAGTTACTTGATCTTTAAAACACAACTTAAAAAAAATTTGGCATTTAATTGCTTGTAATTCACTGGTATAATTCTATGATACACAGGCACCTTACTCACATTTTCTGAACCACAAAATAATTACATGACTATTACCTTGAAGCACTGATTTAGCAAGTTAAACATTAGTAGTGAAAACCAATATAGTTTACAAGCAAAAACAACTGAATTTAAGGGTTAAATGGCTTCTCAGGTACTTTTACTCTCATTACACAGAAGGGGCAAAAGACCACAAAGAAATGTAATGTGAAAAAAATATTTCAGATGAACAGCAATAAAACCAACAGAGGAAGAGAAGACTGACAGACCAGAAGAAAAAGGAAGAATGAAGAGGTTGGAGGTCTCTGTGAGCTCAAAGAGCATGTGTAATAAAAGAGTAATTATGAGAATATAAGAGGACTCAGAGCACAAGCTCAAAGAGTATGATATTGAAGTTTTAACTTGTTGATTTGGAGCAATGACAAAACTCATAGTGTGATGCAGAGGTGATGGCTGAAAGAGAGTAGAAATGAAGGGTGAACTGTTAAAGAGATTTAAGAAATGGGACACCAGTATATTCGATGAGCTATCTACATGGACCAATTCTAAGATTTTGGCAAGAATTAGAACAGAGAACACAGAACTAAATCCCTATGTGAAAGGTTTACAACCTTTTCAAAGACATCTTTTGAATCAAGTTTAGGCCCCATTTGTTTCTCTCTGCAATTTCCCATCCCTACGGAAGTGCCCTATTACTCCAAATGGCAGACTCTGCCAGTTTCTTAAATCAACCCTAAACCTGAAGCAGGAGTGATTATAATAAGAGTTCTACCTAATATAACACTCTGGGAGACAAACTATCAAATCACTCATGCTAGCCTCTCTGTATCCCAACCCCCCAAAATGGGCTTCTATCTTAATTCTGGTGTCTGGTTCCCACTTGATACCTCATTTTTATAATTACCCTTGATGCTTCGCAGACCCAAATTCCTGTCTCGTCAGTCTTTGAGAGCCTACGTTCTTTGATTTCTCTTCTCAGTGCCTTGGATGCAAATAGTCTCTTAACTAAGACAAAGTACTAAGTACTCCAAAGACATCCCTAAATTATGCTCTAGACTACAGGGTGGTATCTGCCCTTACTCCTTACTAGATCTTCTGGATGCTGTAACAGAGCTGCCTTCTACTCTGGCACTAGCCTCAGGATAATTGCTCCTATGTGGGCCTCGTTTCCAAAACGTGGCTACTTTTAGTCTGTCATTATCAGGTCATATTCAGTTGCATACTCAGGTGCAAAATTAAGAGGCTAAGGATCCAAGAAGACATTTGTTTTGAAATTAGGTCTATTAACCATTCACTAATACATTATAAAACTAAAACTAGTTTTAATAGCTCATTTGGATTATGAAAAATCAAAAATGCGAAGCATTAGCAAACATTCAAATGCTAATATTTGAGAAAATTTTCATTCATGATATATGTAAGCAATGGGCTACAGATTAAAAGATGTAAGGACTTTGTTTAGAATAAAGGGTAGTGTCCAATTATTGTCAGCTAAGGAAGACTTTGTAACCACGCCAATATGGCTATGGCTTGGTCTGATTACTTGAGTGAACTATCTAGGGATGCGGCCTGTAGTAGTGGCAGATGGTAAAGTCATGGCCTTTGGAGTCAATAGCTTGATTAGGAACCCCAACTCTTCTACTTATTATCTGTATAACCTTGGGTAAGTTACTTAAATGCTCTATGTTCCTATATACGTGGCTACGTACATGGAGATGATGATACCCATCTCATAATGCTTCAAATAAAATAAAATAATGCATGAACAGTACTTGGTACAATGTTGACATATAATCAGAATGAAATAAATTATATTTATCAGCACTGAAAAGTACACCTGAATTATTAACGTAAAATAATACAGCTAATGATAAAAGTGTTTTGGTACTATGAACATAATAGTTACAAACAATTATGTTGATGTGAACTAACATTCACTGATTCTTAATATCTAAAGAATATATAAAAGTATATATAGATACATATATCTAAATAAGCTGAATGCTAATTTAGCATCAGTTGTGTTCACTGGCCTTTGCATTAAGCTCAATTACAATTTCCATTGTAGAAATATCTAGCATATTAATAAATCTACCACCAGCATCTTAAATAATTTTATCAAATAATATGCCTGAATCCTAGTACAAAGTTTATAAAAGTTTAAGACTTCTAGAAGATATAAGTGAAAAGATACCCTCTCATACGTATACACACATATTCTTACAAAAATGAGATCAAAACTAAAACACAGAATAGCATGTCACATAAATGAGATAAGACTAAACTATACTTTCTCTTTTCAAATTCTATGAATCTGTGCACATGGCCAAAAAAGGATACTGTATGTGATATTCAAATAGTATCGTCCAGCTGGCAATGTTGGATGTAAATCACTTTTCCGCTCTATTAGACGATATAACTTACGAAAAGTAGGTAATGCTGCAGTTCGCATCCAAACAATAAAATCCTCATTTATGAACCCATTATTATCTGGTTCAGAATCCAGCATGTACACTGGTTTAACCCAGTTTACTGGCTTTGTTGTATCTTAAAAAAAGAAGAGAAGGGTGAGGGGACAAAATATTCAATTCTATTAGGAGTTTCACTGAAAATTCACACTCAAATAAAACAAAGATATGCAAGACACAATCTGAATATTTTTCCTATTTTCAAAGGTATAAATATATGCATATTCCAAGAAAGTCTTGAAATCTAGAGGCAAACCAATTCCTCATGTAATAACAACTAATTACAAAGATTTGATGGCTATCTCCATTAAGAAAATACTAAAAGTACGCTATGAGGTACATACCAAAAAGCAGATGATTTAATGCAAAGATATAATGGTAAAAAACATTACATTGCAAAATTTAGGAGGTACAGAATCAAAACTAAATTTAAATTTATAATTATAATAAAAAATTGGGTCTTGTTTAAAAGAAACTTGCCTGCAATTTGTAAAGACAATGGCTGAAATGCTTATAAGAAAATACCAGAAAAATTCAAGATTAAATGTACATGCACATTTCCTTTAGAATTTCAGTACATTAGAACATCCTACATATTTTACCTAACTTGGTATGAAGTTAAGAAAAGTTGCTGTTTGTAAAAAAGCATAAAAGTTTTTAAGATTCTAAAGATAGAAAATTTTAGGTACTTCATTAAAACTCCTTGCTTATATCATATTTGAAAGAAATATTAGTAAATTTTACCTTTAAATCGTTCTTCTAGACTTTCTCCTCCAGGGGGATTTCTGAATTTTACATTTTTATCTGTCCACCAAGCAATGCCTTTCTTTTTCAAAGGAATAGGTGTAGGATGAGATTCATTGCCAACCAGAAACAATTCTAATGTATCTAAACACACAAAAAAGAAGAAGTTGCTAAGTATCTATTGAATATCCATAGTATCTACTATACTCTGAGAAATAAGGATCTGGTATCTGCTCCCAAAAGGGGTTATAACAGGGTAAGCAGGCATATGACATATATTTGCTCTTGACTACTTATATGTGAATTATCTATGGTAACTTTATAATCCTAGATGGACTTCTCTTCCCTCAATATAGTTATAGGTCACTTCTCCTATATGGCTAGCTGGTATATGATAAGGCGAAATGTTTTAGTATTAACCCAAATAAAATAATTTGCAGGGTAAATTTGCTTCTCTTCCTTTTCTTTAAAAAATGCACTCCTAAATAGTTTCTGGCTTATCCATTTCTCTACCTGCACTGTGCAATATGGTAGCCACTAGCTACATGGCTACAGAGCCATTGACATTATGGCTGGTCCAAATGAATATGTTTTGTAATAATATATTATTATACTTTTGAAACAATACATTTCAGAAATTAAAAACTCAGTACAAAAAAATAGAATATAAAGTATCTCCTTAACTTGATTTTAAATTAAAAAAAGAATATAAAATCTCACTCATATTTTATATGCTGAACACAATTTATACAGTAAAAAGGTAGTAATATTTGGGGCATATTGGGTTCAATAAAGTATATTAGTAAAAGTAATTTTACTTGTTTCTATTTAGTGTTTTTTAATGTGCCTATTATAAAATTTTAAATTATATATACATGTCTCACAATGATGGTTTACATTATATTTGTATCAGACAGTGCTGCCCTAAAAGATCAACTATAGCTCCTTTGTAATGGTATAAATATTTGAAGTTGGTGGAAAAGGCAGCCTGGCTTTTATTTTACCATATATGAAAGGTGAAAGTTAGCAGAATGTCTCCGTTCCTTTCTTCCCAGAGAGAGAATTCATTCTTAAAGTATAAGAATTCTCAAAAAAGTCCCAAATCATTATGACATTCCATTGAATAACTAGTTGATATATTTATTTTAAAGTTGCTGAATTTTTCAATTTCATTCATGTTTACTAGACTACCAAATCAGTATCAATAAATTATACAAAGTTTTGTAATTATATATATTTATAATCTGTATCTTTTGTTTATAATTATATCATACCATTAAACATGCTGTTGGCAATAGCTCCACAAGGAGCAATTGGTTTGTCTTCGTTTCTTCGATAAGGCTCACATTCTTTACTGGGATTCTGATGTTTGAAAGGAAAAGAAGAAAAAATTATTACACAGGCCTCCAGGAGAACTATGAGCTAGCCATAGTTTAATTACTGATTAAAAATTCAATCCCTACATGTGTCTCACCTGCAATGCATACAGAATAGATCTGTATTGTAAAGACTATAAATAACATCACATTTAAATACTCAAATTATTTCTTAACATAATTACCTTACATAAAGGTAATAATTGTATTACCTTTATAATGTAACCCTTCCTTGCATATATTTTGTCATACATGCATATATCAAACTGACTTTTTAAAAATTTTCATATCAACACAAAAATCATACCACAAGGAGTTTTCTGTGCAAGAAAAATTAACAAGCAGTCTGTTGTCAATCTTAAACCAAAAGTGGACTGGAGGCTCTAGGTCCAGCTATATACTACTATGTGCCTTTGGGCAAGTTCCTTGGTTTCCCTGGGCCTCACAAAATGAACATGTTCAACTAGATAATCTCAAATTGTATAATTCTAGGTTAATCCCATGGTCCCATGTCAAAGGAAGGAAGGAGGGAAGGAGGGAGGGATGGAAGGGGGCTAAGGTAGATTCATTCCTAGAATATACCGCTCTTCTTTAAATTGTGCATCCAGATACTAGGAAAACAAAAATGTTTTGACTTAGTCCCCACTGAAGATTTCAAGGAGATGTAGCAGTTGCAGGATTAAACCAGAGATTCTACCAAGTCTGAGATTAGGTATATGTCCGGGTTGTTCTGAAACTCCGAAGCTACAGTAAGCCATGTCTCAAAACACATAAAAAAATTAAATAAATAATAAAATAAAATAAAATAAAATAAAATAAAACAAAACAGACTAAGATATTCTTGATTGGAAATTAACTAGACCCTAGTTAGTCCTTTTAGGGCTATTCTATTACCAACCAACACTGACTTGTATCCAACATTCTCTATGTCTAGACTGGATAAAGAACTGCCTGCATGGAAAAAAAAAGGCTAAAGAAACATGTGGCAGGGATCTCATTAAGTCTCTTTAATATCTGACTTCTCAGCTTTCTGTTCCCTAAGCCATCTAGATTTATAAAGTTAGTACACTGAGACCTTGAAGACAGACAGTATATAACTGGCTTATGACTACTGGAATGTTTTGATGAACACTGCGATTTCAAAAAATAAAAGTTTTAAATATAAATAAACTCTCAGAAGGGAAAATATATCCTAGTCACTAAATTCTTCAGTAAGTTTTAAAAGAAAGGAAAATATTGGGGCGCCTGGGTGGCGCAGTCGGTTAAGCGTCCGACTTCAGCCAGGTCACGATCTCGCGGTCCGTGAGTTCGAGCCCCGCGTCAGGCTCTGGGCTGATGGCTCGGAGCCTGGAGCCTGTTTCCGATTCTGTGTCTTCCTCTCTCTCTGCCCCTGCCCCGTTCATGCTTTGTCTCTCTCTGTCCCAAAAATAAATAAAAAACGTTGAAAAAAAAAAAAATTAAAAGAAAGGAAAATATTATTTACTACCTATGCATCAGGTACTGAATGCTAGATACTTTGCAGTAACTGGCTTAGGAAAGCCATGTAATGAGTACCTAATATATCATGTATCATGCAAGGTGCTAGAAACAGAAAACATTTTTTTAAATAATAAAGTCACAGTGTAACAGAGGAAATAGATTCATACACAACCAATTATTATATGAAATAAGAGTCATGATGAAGGTGTCAATATATGTGTCTATATTAGTTCAACATATATTTATTAAATGTCTTCCATGTGCTAAGCTCTGGCAACGTGTTTGGTATATGGTGGTTAAAGAAAGTCATGCTCCCTGCCCTCATGAGCTTACAGTGTAGCTGAGAAAACAGAAGACAAATAACTAAATATATAATTACAAATTACACTAAGTGTTATGAAAATAGTGTGCAAGTGATTATGGGGGATGGCAAAATAAATTACTTTGGAATCTATGATAAGGAAAAGTTGGCTCTGGAGGTGGTATCATATAAGTTAAGACCTAAAGAATAGGAGACAAGCATGTGAGAAGCAGGCAGAAGAGGGTTTTAAGCAGAGAATAATACATGCCATTGAGAAAAAACTGCATATTTCTGAGAAGGTAAAAGGTAAATCTAGTTAGAGAATGGGAACAAGAATGAGATGATGACACTGGAGAATTATGCATAGTTCAGGTCATCCTGAGATTTACTCCAAGTGCTAGTAGACCACTGAAAAATTTTAAGCAGAAAGTGGCATTTACATTTTTTTTTTAAAAGATCACTATAGTGACTATGTAGAAAATGACCTCAAAGTAGGGCCAGAACAAATGATGTGGAGAGAGTTTGGAATGAATGATGTGGAGTTTGTTAAGCAAGGTGAGATATGACTTGGGATAAGGTATGAATGAACTAAATATGTAAAGAAGTTATTTTGTATCAAAGGGCACTAAAGACAATAGCAGGCCTCCAGATGAGAGGGCCTCCAGGGGAAGAGTTAAACCAGCATCCTAGGCAAATAAAATGTAAAAGGGGCAGATTACTTGGTCCCAGGAATGGTTAGGGAGCGGCTTACATTGCCCAGGGCAGCCAGGTCATAGGTACGTTAAAGACAGAGTATGAGCGGCTGCACCAGGTTCCTCAAAAAATTAAAACTAGAGCTACCCTATGGCCTAGCAATAGCACTGCTAGGAATCTACCCAAGGAATACAGGAGTGCTGATGCATAGGGGAACTTGTACCCCAATGTTTATAGCAGCACTTTCAACAATAGCCAAATTTCAACAAGAGCCTAAATGTCCATCAACTGATGAACGGATAAAGAAGATGTGGTCTATATATACAATGGAATACTACTTGGCAATGAGAAAGAATGAAATCTGGCCATTTGCAGCAAGGTGGATGGAACTGGAGGGTATTATGCTAAATGAAATAAGCCAGGTAGAGAAAGACAGATACCGCATGTTTTCACTCATATGTGGATCTTGAGAAACGTAACAGAAGGCCATGGGGGAGGGGACGGGAAAAAAAAAAAGTTAGAGAGGGAGGGAGGCAAACCATAAGAGACTCTTAAGGACTGAGAACAAACCAAGGGTAGATGGGGGTGGGGGAGAGGGGAAAGTGGGTGATGGGCAGGGAGGAAGGCACTTGTTGGGATGAGCACCAGGTGTTGTATGGAAACCAATTTGACAATAGATTATATTTTTTTTAAAAAAGAGTATGAAACAATGAAGCTAGAATAGCAGGTTGGTAGCAGATTGTGAAGGATCTTACATATAATATTAAGTAACTTGGACTTCAATCTGTCCACTCTTAAAATCTTTAAAATTTTTGAAAGCCACCTGGTTTTAAAATCATGTATTTTGATCTAGCTCAGGGATCAATAAATGATAGACTGCAGGACAAATCCAGCCCAGCACCTGTTTTTACAAATAAAATTTTACTAGAACACAGCTACACTACACCCATTCATTGTAAGTACTATCTATGGCTACTTTCATTCTACAGTGGCAGAAGGGGGTAGCTGTATCAAGAGACTGTAAGACCCACAAAACGCAAAATATTTACTGTCTGGCCCTTTACAGAAAAAAATTCATCAATTCCTAGTGTAGTCTAAAAGCTTTGCTTGAAGCCTGTAAGAAAAAATCAGTCTCCACTTCTTTTGCCCTCACTAAAGACAGGGTGTATCTAAATTTTAAAAAAACTATAAACTATAAATCAACCCCCATTTTCTGGGTCTCTGAACACACCCAATTCATAATCCCAATCAACATATTCAGAAAGGACTAGGAACCTGGTGTGTCTCACAGGACACCATCTTCTCTGGATTTGAGTCCTAACCCCACATGGATTGCAGAATATTGCACACTTAACCAGAACCTTTCAAAAGATTCACTATTTCTTAAGATCTCAAACATCAGGGACTAACAATAAAACCAGTAAAGATAACCTAGAGCAGCTATACGGTCACAGGACTATTCTGGTTATAATATAGTCTTAAATTGCATTCTAAGAGATTCACCGTTTCTTTTTTTTCTTAATTTTTTTTTCAATGTTTATTTTTTTCTGAGAGGCAGAGCATGAGTGGGGGGCGGGGAGGGCGCGGGGGGGGGGGGGTGCGCAGAGAGAGGGAGACACAGAATCCAAAGCAGGCTCCAGGCTCCGAGCTGTCAGCACAGAGCCTGACGCAGGGCTCAAACCCATGAACCATGACATCATAACCTGAGCCAAAGTCCGATGCTCAACCGACTGAGCCACCCAGGCACCCTGAGATTCACTGTTTCTAAGAAATCCTCAATAGCTCTGGAACTCTGAAGATTTGCTGCATTAGCAACAATTACATAAAATACTTGGGCACCACCCACCACTATGAAAAGTTGAACAACAGTCAGGAAACTAAGATCCTCTAGCCCAAATAAGGCTGGGCATCATAAGGGAAGCTTGTTAAAAAGATATTTTAGAGCTTCACCCCTGCAGAGACTGGTTTACTACACTTAGGAGAAGTCTGGAATCTGTATTTTCAAAAAGGTTCTCAGACAATTTTTCGGTAACCCATCCTTTGAACTTTACTACTCAGGCTTACCACAAGTTAAAAAACAGACAGCATACATGTTCAATTCTAAAACATAACCTCAGAAACTAAAAGTAGTTTATTTATACATTCTTACCGAGTATAACAGTAATGAACAAACTCAAAAAAGAACCAATTATATACCCAGAATACTAGACTCATCAAAATTCCATTACAGACTAATAAAGCAAAAATCCAATGACACTACTAGAAAGAAGCAGGTAGTAAGAAGTTGTAAGAAATCATTAATCTGTGCAAATTCCAGGCGAAAAAAATTTTTAACTAAAAACCCTCACTAAACAAGTATAAATGACAAGTAACACTTTAATTTCATCCTAACATTATTAAATTTAACATTTGCAACTGAATAATTATTACACATTCTTATTTACATCTATCACATTTTCATATTTCATCATTTTACTTACAAGCAAAGCACTAGCATCTCCATTTAGCTGACTGTCATCTCGAGATTTCACATAACGACGATGGTTTTGATAGAAATTAGACAGTCCATAATACATAAACACATTACCCTAGAGAAAGAGAAGGGAAACAATTTTCATATGAAACTATTAAGTATAAACTTGTTTCATGCATACTTAAAGGCTATGTCATTTGGACTATATTAGTTGAGAATTTGTGGTAACTTAAAATAAGCACTAGACTGAACCCTACCAATCCTTAACAATCTAAAGCAGTACAAATTGTAAACAAAGTTAAAGAAGGTATGGTACAAAACTCGAAGAGTAAACTTTGAAAATATCCTTAAAGACTTCAAAGAAGCACTATCTGCATTAAAAAAAAATACCTCAGGGAACCTGTTAGCCTATTCTCTACTTTCAACTTCAAATTTTTTACAATTCAGATTGGTTTTCACCCAGAGTCAACTTTTCATTTTTTTCTTATACAATTTTTTTAATGTTTATTTATTTTTGAGAGAGAGACACACACACACAGAGCACAAGAGGGGGAGAGGCAGAGATGGAGGGAAACACAGAATCCGAAGCAGTCTCCAGGCTCCGTACTGTCAGCACAGAGCCCATCGCAGGGCTCGAACCCACGAACCATGAGATCATGACCTGAGCCAAAGTCGGACGCTCAACTGACTGAGTCACCCAGGCGCCCCCCAGAGTCAATTTTTCAAAGGGACAATGGTCAACTTTTATTTATTGCCCAAGTAAATTCTGAACTTGAATTGAGACATAATATATTTCTCAACAAGATACTACACGTAATATAAGTAATTAATAAATTAACAATTAGTAAAGTATCTAAGATAATGAGTCAATGTGTAACAATAAAAAAATACTTTAATATAGCTGGAGGAGCCAATTGGAATAACTTGTGAAAGAAGGGTAATCTATATACACTACAATTGTTGAGAAGGTACCACAAAACCATCTTGAATGACTTAGGGTTATATATAGGAGGTAGCAGAAACAGTAAGCTATTTTCTCATTTCTGGTTGCCACCTCCATAATCTATAATCAAAAGTAACTCAATTAAAAAAAATTCAGTAACATTTCAAGTATGCTTTATTTGATTTGCTATTTTCACATACACAATTATTTATTTAAAATTTGATTTTCAAATGTCAAATTATGCAAACTTTCCCACTCTGTATAGAGAAAATGTTTATATACATAAAAACTTTTTTTTTGGTTATCAAAAATATCACAGAAACAAAGAATATGCTTAAAAATATCTCAACTAAGAAACAGTATAGTAAATTCAACTTATAAACGGAAAAAGAAATCCTTTCAATGAATACTAAGACAAAATAACTTTGAAAAGGCTGTTAATCCAATTCAAAGTTTGGTCTTGTGAAGGGACACAGAGCCCACAAAAGAATGCACTTTTCAGAAAGAGAAGCTCTGAAATAAGTGTTTTTGGATGGGGACAGAAACTACTGATACTAATCATTACAAGTCTGTTTTATCTCCTTAATTCTGTCTGTTTTGACAAAAGCAGAACTTAATGCACCTATCTTTACAGTTTTCTTCATCACAGTGAAAAAGAATAGAATTTTTATGATGTTTTAAATTTATATGGGGGCGCCTGGGTGGCTCAGTTGGTTAAGCGTCTGACTTCGGCTCTGGTCATGATCTCACAGTTCGTGGGTTCGAGCCACACGTCAGGCTCTGTGCAGACACGCTCAATGTCTGGAGCCAGCTTCCGTTTCTGTGTCTTCCTCTCTCTCTCTGCCCGCCCCCCCCCCCCGCCCCCACACTCTCTGTCTCTCTCAAAAATAAAACAAAACATTAAAAAGAAATTAAATTCATATGTTATTTCTGCTGAAACATAGTAAAATAATTAAATTACTGTCTTCTCCCAAATTTATTTTCATGTTTTTTAAGATAGTGTTATTATCCTTTATCTCAGTGCAAGAGCATCTACAACCACTAGATGGCAACCATCTACCAGAGACTATAAAAGTCACTGAGGCCTTTAAAAATATTTTAAGTGTGAAAAAATCTAAAAAGTTGACATGTATTAAAGTAGTTTGGCTCCCTGAAGAATAAAACACTAATTTTTTAAGCTCAATTTTTAGGTAAAGGAAAGCCCAAACTGGTCGTATAATGCCTATTCTATATCTTCATGTCTTTTATAGCATCTGCTCAATTTCCAATGACAGATAAGTATGAAAGCAAAAGACACACTGACAACTACACACACACACACACACACACACACACACACACACAGTGTTCTAATTGCTTATCAAGACATAAAAGATCAATAAGGTTTCACTAAGTGTTTGCATTTATGGTAATTCATATCGGATAGAAAATAATACAATTAAATGATGAATGAATTAGTAAATGTTCTAAAGTAAAACTTGCTTTAGAATTAAAAGTAGGTTAAACTATTTGATATAAACAAATGTTCTAAAGTAAAACTTGCTTTAGAATTAAAAGTAGGTTAAACTATTTGATATAAACATGATAAAACCTTGATTTGTATAGTAATAAAATTTTCCAGTGAAAAGATAAAATATTTTAAATTTAGTTTATAAAGTACTAACTTAACTACTTAAATAAATACATATATTTAATTACCAGAGAGCATAATGCAACAGCCAAACAAAACAATCTTGCTCAAAAGTGTATGTACTTCAAAAATTAAAGTGATTACAAAAAAATGAAATAACTAGTAAAAAATTTTTAATGAAGTATTTTTTAAAGCAGGCTTTTCTAACACATTGGGAATACTGACCTCAAATGACTGTTCCAGTGTGAAGTTAATGGTACAAATACAAGGTGTCACATTCGGAGACAAACATTTATTGCAGGGACTGGAAGGGTCTGTTCCGGTATAATCAATCTGTAAGAGAAAAATGTAAGTAAGCACTCCCTTGAAGAAAGTGGATACACTCTGAAATAAATTGCTATTCAAAGGAAAAATGAGTCCAATGAAACAACTTATAGTACAGAAAAAAGTTGTTTTTAAGGTATCTGTTTATATTGACAAAGTAAGGTAATAAAAACTGGAAAGGGTCCTATATTATTCTACTGGCTCATCTTTCCTAAATTCGTCTCTCCTTTTTACCAAGAGAAATATAGTTCTACATAAAATCAGATATAAAATTCTTTAAAAAAATTTTAATGTTTATTTATTTTTGAGAGAGAGAGAGAAAGAGAATGAGTGGAGGAGAGGCAGAGAGAGAAGGAGACACAGAATCTGAAACAGGCTCCAGATGTGGGGTTCGAACTCACAAGAGGAGAGATCATGACCTGAGCCAAAGTCGGACGCTCAACCAACTGAGCCACCCAGGCGTCCCAGATATAAAATTCTAACTACATGATGTATAAAGATTTCAACTGCTATATAAAGTCTAAACAATTAAAATACCAAACTGATAACAGAGATCAATAAACCAATCATTGCTCTCAAATCTTCCCATCTTGAATACTTTTCAGTCACCTCAGCTTTCCATGGTACATTTTCAAAAAAAACAAAAACAAAAAAACTTGGTGTTGTAAAATAAAGAATTTGTGTTGTCTGTGTCCTGGTTTTCTGGCAGGGAGCTTCTAAAACCCTTGGAATTTCCTGAATGACAGGAGTATACTTGTTTTTGATAAGCCTCTTGATTCACACACTAGAGTTTGTGCTAAAGAGATGGCTCAAGACGGGGGCTGGTCACCAGAAAGACTGTATGTGGTTAGGGACTTTGGCCCAGCCCGACCTCTGGGAAGAGGGAGAAGGATAGCAATTTAGTTCAATCATGTGGGCTAATGTTTAATCAATCATGCCTGGCCATGAAATGTCAATAAAAACTCTGGAAATGGAAGCACAGGGGAGCTTCTTGGTTGGTTAACCCATTGATGTGCCAAGAGAGTGTGATGTGCCCTGATTCTATAGAAAGGCAAAAGATTCTTCTTTCAGGATCGTCCCAGACCTCAACCAATGTGTCTTCATTTAGCTAGCCCTAATTTATGTTGTTTACGGTAAGACTGCAATCCTAAGTATAACACTTTTCTCAAATTGAGTCATTCAGACAAATTATTAAATCTGAGAAGGGTCATAAGAACCCCAGATTTATAGTCAAGTGCAGATGGCCTGGAGACCTCTAAACTTGCAACTGACATCAGAAGGACAGTTGTGTGTGTGTGTGTGTCTGTGTGTGTGTGTGTGTATGTATGTGTTGGGAGGGGAGGTCTTAGGAAACCCCCGGATTTGTGCTAGTTAACCAGAAGTGTGGGTAGCCTGGGGACCTGACTTGCAGCTGGTGTCTAAAGTGGTGTCGGTTTTGTTGAGAACCATGCCCTTACACCTGTGGAGTTTGATGCTAGCTCACAATGGTTAGTGTCAGAGTTGAATCCTCTGTACTCTACCTATACACCCCTCCCTCCCCTAACCACTGGCAACCACTGATCTTTTTACTGTCTTCACAGTTTTGCCTTTTCCAGAATGTCGTACAGTTGTAATCACACAGTATGTAACCTTTTCGGATTGGCCCCTTTCACTTAATATGCATTTAAGGTTACTCCATGTCTTTTCATGGCTCAACAGCACATTTCTTCTTAGTTTTGAACATTATTCAATTTTCTGGATGCACCATAGATTATTTATCCATTCACCAACTAAAGGACACCTTGGTTGCTTCCAAGTTTAGGCAATTATGAGTAAATCTACTATAAACATCCTTGTGCAGGTTTTGTGTAAACCTACGTTTTCAGCCAATTTGAGTAAGTAACAGAGTAGGGATGCTGGATTGTAAGGTAAGAGCACACTCCATTTTGTAAGACTGCCAAACTATCTGTATTACTTTGCATTCCCACCACCTGTGAATGAGTTCCTGTTGCTCCACATTCCTGCCAGCATGTGCTGCTGTCAATTTTTTGGATTTTCACCATTCTAATAGGTGTACAGTGGTATCTCGTTTTAATTTACAATTCCCTAATGATGTTATCTTTCATATACTACTTGCCATCTGTACATTAGGGACAAAATATATCCTCCCATAATTCACATGTTGAGGCACTAATTTTATTTTATTTTTAAAAAAAAATTTTTTTTAACGTTTTTATTTATTTTTGAGACAGAGAGAGACAGAGCATGAACAGGGGAGGGTCAGAGAGAGGGAGACACAGAATCTGAAACAGGCTCCAGGCTCTGAGCTGTCAGCACAGAGCCCGACGTGGGGCTCGAACTCACGGACCGCGAGATCGTGACCTGAGCCGAAGTCGGCCGCTTAACCGACTGAGCCACCCAGGCGCCCCTAGGCACTAATTTTAAATGTGATTATATTTGGAGGTGGGACCACTGGAAGATAATCAGGTTTAGATGATGTCATGAAAGTAGGGCCCCCATGATGGGATTAGTGTCCTTATAAGCAGAGACCAGAGCTCTCTTTCTCTCTCTGTCCTGTAAGAACAAATTGAAAAGGCAGCATCTGCAAAGTCAGGAAGAGGGTCCTTACCAGGAACTGAATCTACCAGTACCTTGATCTTAGACTCCCCAGACTCCAAAACCATAAGAAATAAATGTCTGTTGGTTAAGCCACCTGGTCTGTGTTTTTTGTTCGTTTTTTGGGGTTTTGGTTTATTTTTATTTGTTTTTGCAGCAGTCCAAGCTAAAACAGAGTTTGGTACTGAAAGGTGGGGTGCCGCTATAACAAATACCTACAAAGAAAGAAGTGGCTTTGGAACTGTATAAAGGGTAGAGGCTGCAAGAAACTGGAGATCGATGCTAAGAATATAGACATTAAGAGTAATTCTGCTGAGACCTCAGAAAGAAATCTGAAGAGTCAGAAAGAAAGCTACCATCCTCTAAGAGAATGCATAAATAATCATGAACAGAATACTGGTCAAAATAATAGATGGTTAAAGTCATTCTGATGAGGTCTCAGACAGGAACAAGGAACATGTTACTTGGCAATGGAGAAAAAAAAGTGATCCTTATTATGACGTGGCAGAGAACTTGGCTAAACTGTGTTCTAGTGTTTTGTGGAAGGATATTTTGTGAGAGATGAAACTGGATATTTAGTTAGAAGATTTCTAAGCAAAGTGTTGAAGGAGTGGCCTGGTTCCACCTGACTGCGTATAGTTAAATGCAAGAAGGGAGAAATGAATAGAAGCTGAAATAATGTTAAGCAAAAAGGGACCAAAACTTAAAAGATTTGGGAGATTCTCAAGGCTATCCACATTGCAAAAAATGAGAAATGTTGTACTGAAGAGAATACTATGGGTGTGGCTGAACAACCACTAGGTAAAGCTGTTAGTGTGGGTGTGAACCATGGACGTAAACAGCCACGCCAGCAGAAATGATACCAGTCTGAACCAAAGAGGAAAGAGTCGGGACAAAATGAAGAGGGCTGTGGGACTTCTTAGATCCTACCGGACTGATCAATAGAACCAATTCACTGCAAACATGTGCTATTATCCTTCAAAACAAGGGAAGAACTACCCCAAAGATGACTCAGACACCATCAGGACTTCATCCTCAGTTCAAAGATGAAAAAGGGTTCAACAGGCCAGATGGCAGCAGCCAAGAAAGAGCCTTGCAGCAAGACTGACAGCCTGGTGGATCCTGAAGGCAGAGCATCAAACCAGAGGATTACACTTGAGCCTTAAAATCTAATGGTATTTGCCTTGCTAGGTTTTGAAGATGTGCTTAGAACTTGTAACCCCTTTTTTCCTCTCATTTTCTCCCCTTTCATATAAGAATGTCTATGCCCTATCAGTTCCTCTACTGTATTTTGGAAGCACAGACTTCTCATCTGGTTAAATAGGTTCACAGTTGGAGAGAAATTTTGCCTCAGAATGAATGAAACTGAAGTGTCACCCATATCTGACTGAACTGATATTTAGATGAGACGTTAGAGTTGATGCTGGAATGAGCTGAGACTTTGGGGGACTGTTGGGATGGAATCAAAGTATATTTTGCATACAAGAAAAACATGAACTTGAGGAGCACAAGGGTGGAATGTATGAACTGAATTTATCCCTTCCAAAATTTGTACTGTGAAGTCCTAACCTCCAATTATGATGGCATTTGGAGGTGAGCCTTTGGGAGGTAATTATGTTTACATGAGGGTTATTAGGGTGGGGTCCCTATGACAGGATTAGTGTCTTTAATAAAAAGAGGAAGAGAGACTAGAACTCTCTCTCTGCCCTTGTAAGGACATAGCAAGAAAGTGACATTCTGCCAGCCAGAATGAGGGTTCTCACCAGAAAATGAACCTACCAGCACCATGATCTAGGACTTCCCTGCTTCAAGGACTGTGAGAAATAATTATCTGTTGTTTCAGCCACCTGGTCTATGGTATCTTGTCATAAGAGCCCAAGTTAAGATATTGTATACTTTCTTGGGTGAGATATCTCTTCAGGTCTTTGCTCATTTTTTAATTGGGTTTTCCATTTTCTTATTGCTAAATATTAAGAGTTCCTTGCATATTTTGGATAATAGTCCTTTGTCAAATATATCTTTAAAAAATTGTTTTCCTAGTCTGTGGCTTGTGTTCTCACTCTTTCGATAAATAAGAATTTAATTTACCTTAGTAAAGTACAAAAATAGCTGTTTAATTTTTATTTCTGAAACTGAACATTTAAACTTTATATATGGATGTTCATTTTTTCTTTATAATTGGAAAAAAGGTTAAAATCAATATATAGAAAATAGAGCCAGGATCTAATTGCAACATCTGACTGCTTTTCAAAAAACACAAAACTGCTTCACCTTGGTTTTGTCAAATTCTGATATTGAAATGTTCTCCATCAAGCTTATTTGTTTACTAACAAAACTTTGTTTAGAGAGAATTTTTTTTAATTAAAAAAAATTTTTTTTAACGTTTATTTATTTTTGAGACAGAGAGAGACAGAGCATGAACGGGGAAGGGGCAGAGAGAGAGGGAGACACAGAATCAGAAGCAGGCTCCAGGCGCTGAGCCATCAGCCCAGAGCCCGACGCGGGGCTTGAACCCACGGACCACGAGATCGTGACCTGAGCTGAAGTCGGACGCTTAACCGACTGAGCCACCCAGGCGCCCCAAGAAAATTTTTATTCACTGCAAATATCTAGGAAAAGTTAGGCACATAACTACAACAAGCTAAAAACACAGGTCTCCTAAATGAAAAGAGGCAAAGCATATGTAATTTAGCACTAGACCTATTGGGCCACAACCTTTCATTCAGGGCCTCTATATGCACAATATTCCATTGAAAGCCAAGTTTTATGATACTGAAAAGATGAGACCATTTAGAAGACAGAACTATATTTTATTTTATTTTATTTTATTTTATTTTATTTTATTTTATTTTTTTAATGTTTATTTATTTCTGAGACAGAGAGAGGGAGAGACAAAGCATGAGTGGGGGAGGGGCAGAGAGAGAGGGAGACACAGAATCAGAAGCAGGCTCCAGGCTCTGAGCTGTCAGCACAGAGCCCGACGCAGGGCTCGAACTCACAAACCGTGAGATCATGACTTGAGCGGAAGTCGGTCACTCAACCGACTGAGCCACCCAGGTGCCCCAAGACAGAACTATATTTTAAAATCTGTATTAAACTTCATTAATTTTTTTCAAATTTTTATTTTCAAAAATCTCCACACACTATCTCTCTTTTTTAAGACTAATTTAAGGATTTAAAAAAAAAAAGTTGCCAGCTGGGCCTACTACCATTTTGTATGCCTTTGAACAAAATCCTCTCAAATCACTCTTTCAAATTAGTTTCTAGGACAAAGTAGGAAAGAAGGATCATTAGCTGTGACTAACCAAGGGTATACATTATTTATTTATTTGAACAAACATAATATGATAGAATGTTAAATCTAATCAATTATACTACAGTATATTAAAACTGAACATTTTATTGGAACCAAGAATAATTGCTGAATATTAAGTTATACTTCAACAAAATAAAGGGATAGCCAAAACATTTACATTACAATCTTCTGATTACAGTTTTCAAAATATACAAAAAAATTGCATGTCTTTTGAGTTCAGGAAATCTGAAAGGAATTTTTAATTTTTTTTTAATATTTATTTATTTTTGAGAGAGTGCATGCAAGCAGGGGAGGGGCAGAAAGAGAGGGAGACAGAGAATCCGAAGCAGCCTCTAAGCTCTGCACTGACAGATCAGATCATGACCTGAGCCAAAGTTGGATGCTTAACAGACTGAGCCACCCAGATGCCCCTGAAAGGAATTTTTTAAAAATCACTATCATTAACATATTAAGCCTTACTACACACAAGGCATAACATATGGTACAAAGTAGATACAAAAGCAATCGTATCTTATACTTCAATACATTTTACACATTCCTTTCTATTATATACATACTGTATATCATCTGATCCTCACCAAAATTCTGTATTGTTATCTCCCTTGTATGCAAAGAGAATACATTGAGAAAGCTGCCCAAAGTCATACAAATAGCAATAGCTGGTAGTAGACTAGAACCGAAGATTTCTGACTCCAAACCCAATGTTCCTCCCACTAAATTTTTTCTGAAGACTCATCAGTCCTCTTTCCCTCTAGAAGACTACTTTATCAAAGGTATCACGTGAATACAAAGAAAACTATAAATGCTAAGTGCCAACTGAATGGTAAAGAGGACAGTGAGTACTAGGTGAACCAAAACTTTCTTAGTGAGAAGAAAAAAGAGGGGCACCTGGGTGGCTCAGTCAGTTAAGCATCCAACTTTGGCTCAGGTCATGATCTCACAGTTCGTGGGTTCGAGCCCTACCTTGGGCTCTATGCTGACAGCGCAGAGCCTGGAGTCTGTGCTGGAGCTGGATTCTGTGTCTCCCTCTCTCTCTGTCCCTTCCCTGCTGGCACTCCCTCTCTCTCTCTCAAAAATAAATAAACATTTAAAAAAAAATGAAAGGAAAAAAGAATTTGAACTGAGCCATTAAAAAAAAAAGTAAAAAGAAAAAAAACATTTGTACAAGTGAAAGAGGGGGAATAGAGAAGCAAGAAAATAGAGAGCACAGACACTATAAACACTTAATACACACTGTCTGTTAAAAACTACAATAGTCCTGGCAAGTCTGTTTTTATTTTCCTTATTTTAACCTAGGAAACTGTTATTTAAGAAAGTTCAATAATTTTCACAAGATTACCCTGTTAGGAATGATGAGCAAGAATTTGAACCCAGCTCTGCTTTTCTCCAAAATCTATGTTCTTTTCACCCTAGTAGGAAAGTAGGTGGGTCTGCACTGTGTGAGTGAAAGAAGTAACAGGGGTACAATAAGGCAGCAGGGTATCCTTAGAGCAATGAATAATATATTTTCAAGTATTTAAAATGTTTTATTAATAGGTAATATATCACTATAGACAAATTCCTGTCAAAAATGCTCACCAGATAAAGGGAGTAAAGGAAAGAAATAAACATCCATATTTAACTTATTTACAGCCTCTTAAAAGCAGTTGAATGATTTTTTTTTAGGTTCAGTTACTCCATTTTAATCTTTTCTGAAGATTACTTTTTAAAAAATCAAAAGCTTAATTCTAAACTTACAGCTACAAAACAATTTAGTCCTTTATATCTTAATCAAACTCTATGGACCATATGAAATCTGTTTTATGTTTCTATAAATTAGAGAACCTAAGTAGGAACCATAGACAAGGATTTTACTACTAATTCAATCAGTAAGTTTCAATCTCACACTTGGAAATGATACATTGATGAAGTAGGTAATAAATAATGTAAATTATGTTTGAAGGACAGCAATATCAAAACTAGCTATTAATTCCCAAATGTCTTCTCCATGCCAATACATTCTTAACCTTTTACAGAAAAATTGAGATTCAGAGGTTAAACAGCTGTTATGTAACTATATTAGTTTCCTAGGGCTGCTGTAACAAACAGCCATAAACTGGGTGTCTTAGAACAAGAGAAATTTACTCTCTCACAATTCTGGATGCTAGAAGTCTGAATTCAAGGTATCAGCAGGGCAATGCTCCCTCTGGGACTCTGGGTAGATTCCTTCCTTGCCTCCTTCTAGCTTCTGGTGGTGACCATCAATTCTTGGTGTTCTTGGACTTGCAGCTGCATCACTCCACCTCTGCCTCAGTTGCTGCATGATTCTCCCTATGTCTGTGTCTTCACATCACCTTCCCTCTATGCACATCTGTCTGTTCGCATAAGGTCACCAGTCATATTGCATAGGAGCCCACTCAAATGACCTCATGTAACTTGATTACATCTTACTCTATTTCCAAATAAAGTCACATTCACGGGTTCTAGGAGTAGGATTTCAACATGTGTTTTGGGGGGGACAAAACTCAATCCACAACAGTGATAGGTTCGTATCTGTCCAGCTCCAAAGTTGCTGTTCTTTCCATTACACTGCACTGCTGCTGCCTATAACCTTGAACAGCATGCACCACAGGACAATTTACAAATATGGAAGTCAATTAAAAAAATTTTTTTTTAATATTTATTTATTTTTGAGAGATAGCGAATGAGCGAGGGAGGAGCAGAGGGAGAGGGAGACATGGGATCCCAAGCAGGCTCCAGGCTCTGAGCTGTCAGCACAGAGCCTGATGTGGGGCTCAAACTCACCAATCGTGAGATCGTGACCTGAGCCGAAGTCAGACACTTAACCGACTGAGACACCCAGGCGCCCCGGAAATCAATTCTAAAGTCATTCATTGTATTTTCAAATAAAATTGGTATCAATTGTGAATACACCACTGTTTTAAACAGTGCTACCAAATCTTCATACTTTGCAACTAAAATATAGATTAAAAACAACTTTGCTATGATAAGTAGATATTGTAGGGGCCAAGGGCAGGCAGCCCCAAGATGGGTCACTTTGGCATGAACATTATTTTAAGTTAAAAGCAATCAAAACCCAGCAGATTGAGGAAATGCCCTTCAGTTCCCCCTCAAATGCTTACTTGTACCAGGAAGAGAGTCTTAACAGATTCCTCTTACCTAAGAAACTTACCTACACAACAGGGCAACCTTTGCTTTCCCAACACCTCCTTTCACCTTCCTGCTAATGTTTTTTTTTTTCTCCTTTGTATCCTCAGACCCCTATTCCTCTCCTTCACTCATATATAAACATCATGTTGCTTGACTGCTGAGATTTCGATGACTATATGCATTCCCTGTAGTATATTATCAAATTTTATTTTCTCTTGTTAATCTGTCTCATGTCAATTTGATTCTTAGTCCAACTAGAAGAACCCTGAAGGGTAGCAGAAATTCTTCCTCCCTGACAATATAATCCCAGGACCATCTTAACTTTTAGAGTTTGAAATAGAATTTTATAATACAAAGTTTTTATATATGGCATTTAATCCATTTCTACCAACAACAAAAAAATTAATTTCAACATAACGTTTTAGTCTATACCTTAAAAGTCTTACTAAGGTATCAAGTTACAAAAATTGCCTAGGAAAAACTAATGAAAAGGGCATTGCTAATTATGCTCCAACCTATATAATAGGGTAGATTAAAGGAACAGACAAACTAATATGAATAAAGCAGAGAGCTTTCTATTTTGAGGAAATACATGATCACCTCTATATAAAATACTGTTTCTGTATAGTCATACAACTGATGTCCAAACATTAGTGGCTTTTACCTATGTCTCAAGCGCTATTTTCTGACAATAACCTCATGCTACTTTGTATCATGTGGCATCCATTATACTCCCCTCTCTAAATTGTCACTGGTCTTATCTCCACCCCCAGTCCCATTTTATTTTCCTAGATGTTGAGTTCACTTGGTTGTGTTTCTTCCTTCCTACTTGGAACTCTTAACCATCTCTATTCAAATTTATGGTGATCTTTTGAAAATTAGCTCATACATATATGATTTTTTAATCCTTTTTGGTTGTACTTCCCTAAAAATTTGACTTAAAAAAAAATCAATACTGATGATTCATTGAATCCCTTAATCTTACACCCAACTTTTTTCGTTTGATGTCTGTAAATGGTACTGAAAAAGGACTTCAACTACCTCCATTCTGACCTCAGTCTGTACTTTCTAATTGATTAAGTTCTTTCCAGCTTATCTCTTAACTCAAGCAAAAGACCCTCTGGGAAAGCACCCCGAGATGGGAACTGAAACTACCCCCCTTTAAGCAATAAGGAGTGCCCTGAGCAAGCAAGAGTCTGTAAGACTGACTCCAAGACAATGACTGCCCAGACCTTTACTGCCCACCGGAATGTACCCACTGACCTTTGTCCCACATTTTCCTTATAAAAATTTTTTTAACGTTTATTTATTTTTGAGAGAGAGAGAAAAACAGAGAGAGAGTGGGGAGGAGCAGAGGGTGGGGGGACATGGAGTCCGAAGCAGGCTCCAGGCTGATAGCACAGAGCCTGATGAGGGGCTTGAACTGAGAAACCCCAAGATCATGACCTGAGCTGAAGTCAGACGTTTAACTGACTGAGCCACCCAGGTGCCCCCACATTTTCCTTATATAAACCTAGAAGTATTTTCAGCACTTTTGGAAACTAGTCCACTATCTCCCCAGTGTTGATCACACTAAAATAAATTGCTCTCTTATTTCACCACCACTCATTTTTCTGTCTTGGGATTTTGTCAGCAGCCACTGGCTGAACCTGATCTATTTGGGACCCCTAGAGCCAGGTGCTCTTGCACCCCTGTGCCCTGGCTAAAGCATCACCATTGTCCCAGGCATCTAAACTCAAAATCTCAACTTTGGCATTAGCCCCCAAGTTCTGCGAATTCTTCCTTAACAATATATTTAGCATCCATAAATTTGACTCTCATTGCTTCCACTACAGATCAAACTTGAGACCTCATGCTAATTTTTTTAAAGGGAGGGGAAAAATTACATTATAGCTTCTAAATAATTAAGTAAAAATAAGTCACAAAATTTTTTTCAAAACTAAATATAATCAGGGGCACCTGTGGCTCAGTCAGTTGAGAGTCCAACTCTTGATTTCAGCTCAAGCCATGATCTCATGAACCATGAGATCAACCCCACCATAGGGCTCTGCACTGACACTGTGGAGACTGCTTGGGATTCGCTCTCTTCCCCTGTCTCTCTGACCCTCCTGCCACCCCTCCCCCTCAAAATAAATAAATAAACTTAAAAAGAAAAAAAAAAAACTAAATATAATCGTATATAATGTGAGACCTGAGAGCTGAGAACAACAGCCAACTTAGTGTATTGATGAACAATGTTATTAGATGCTATAATGTCATATAATCATCCTTAAATAAATTTCAATTAATTTTAGAAATCAAACTACAAATCCATGTAACTGGTAGTTGGTCTTCGGCTTCCAAATTTTCAGAACTAATATGTATACAACAGCACTTACTTTTAAAATAACCCCCCCCCCAAAAAATCTATGTTGGTGTGCAGAGCAGTGAGTGTATTTTATGCCATTTTTAAAATTATGCACCCCCCTCCCTCGCTGCAACATTTGCCAATCAACTTGTTTGCTAAATTTTCAGCACTATCTAGATACTGTTCAACAGGCAAATTTGTTTTGCCTTTAGACATAGATGGATGTAGAGAGCAAAGCGGAGTTTCTTATGACAAGCAGGAGCCTGTGTCAAGCAATGATGCAAGTAGTTAAAGGTACTGCAGCTAGGAGATATCGCCAGGACCAACATCAGCTGACACCCCAGAACTGATAACAAGCAGAACCAGAGGAGATATGCAGGGGCCCAAAACTGATTAAATTCCTTTAAAAGGGGGAGGATTTTTGCAGCAAAATGTCACTCTTTAGACTTGACCTCTATGTCTGACCACTTAAAAAAGGCAACTGCCACCGAAGGCTCTGCCTGATTATCTCCAAACAGAACTGAGATCCTTCACTGCTTGAACATAAGCAGCAAGTGCCCAGAGCTGACCTGGACCAGATGAGGTCTTATCTCAACTGTGCATCCACAGACTGACTTTTTAACTTCCTATACCCTTCTGTTATCTTGTTTGTTGTATGGTTTATCTTATGTTCTGCTCTGTGTGCTGTGTAAGAAGTCAGGTTTAATCTCATGGTGAAATGACACTGAGTTTGGAATCCTGAACCTGCTTTATAATTGTGATTAACTCTGTTCTATTATTGAATAAAGCTGAGATTGTGGAAAGAGACAACTCATGTGTGTGCTGTCACAGGGTGCTCTTGACAATGGGTATCATATCATACAAATTTCATCTTCTACTCTATAACATTTTCCTTGGCTAATTTCAAGAATTCCTTCAGACCCACAGTACCATTCAGATGATCAATAAACTGTTTTAAAATTTCTTGATTGTACTTATTCGGTTTAATTAATTTGTTCATTAAAACATCTTACCCCCTATTAGATGCCAAGCATTGTGCCATAGCATGGAAAAACATAATGGAAAAATACACTATTCATACTACAAAAAAATTTAGACTAGTGAAATAGAAAGTCATGTTAATAATTACAGGATATAATTTGATAATGTTATGTCAGGCCATAAGCTAGTACTTATGGAACCTGAGAAACATATATATCAGGTGGGAAAAGGGAGGAACGAGGCACACTTTCCACAGTGTTGACAGAAATGAAATTTGAAACAAATGGCAGAATAAGAAAAGGAAGGACATTTCAGGTAGACCTGGCAGCATGCCACATTCCAGAAACTACAGTAGTCTGCTATGGCTAGAGCAAAGGGTAGAGGAGTGGTAGGAGGTGAGGTTAGAGAGTAGAGAAGTATTTATGATAGCATAAAGAAAATTACATTCGTTAAGGGGTCTGAACATTAGCCTGAATACGAGAGGGGGCCATAGGAGAAACTTTAAGCAAGAAAATGAAATATTAACTAGTCTTTTAAAAAGTTCACCCTGCTAAAGAAAATACCAGACTAGGGGGCCTGGGTGGTTTAGTCTGCTGAGCCTCTGACTCTTGATTTCAGCTAAGGTCAGAATCTCACAGTTCATGTGATCAAGCCCTGTGTCAGGCTCTGCGCTGACAGTGAGGAGCCTGTTTGGGATTCTCTTTCTCTCTTTTCTCTCTCTGTCCTAGTCCCACTCCCCCCTCAAAATAAAGTAAACATTTTTTTAAAACAAGGAAAAGAAAATATCAGACTAGAAGCAAAGAAAACAGAATGTCACTGCAACAATCCAGGTGGGAAATGTTGAGAACACAAACTAAGAAAAGGGCATTGGAAATGAGGAAAAGACAGATTCAAGATATATAAACTAGAATCTAGAATCTACAGAACTTTAGTACCTAGAGATGGGATGATGACAAAGAAGTTTAGTTTGACTTCCAGGATTTCTGGTGTGGAAAAACCCAGTAGATGGTGATGGCATTCACTGTAAGGAAGGTGCACCATGCTTTTTATGTTGCTAATACAAAGGTCAGCTCTCAACACTCCCTTCATATGAACTAGCAGCAGCAGCACTGGGCATTGCTGTTCACCTACCTACTCTTCCTCAAAACTGGTTTCCAGGACACCACACTTACCTTGTTTTTCTCCTACTTCACTGGCTGCTCCTTTCTAATCCCCTTGGCTGTTCCTCCCCATCGCCCCAACCTCTATATACACTGGAGTGATTCAGGGCTGTCTAGATGCTCTCACTTTTCTTTGACCTATAACCACTCTCTTGACTTCATTTTATCTTGTCTTTACATATCATCTGTGTTAATTAACCTTCAAAATATGTAACCAAAGTATTAACCTTCCCCCTAGACTCTTATATTCAATTGCCTGCTCATTATTTCCAACTTGGATGTCTAAAAGGCATCTCATCCTAGCAAGTCAAAAATGGAACCCTTTTTTTTCAGCCTCTCACACTCACACCCTTAGTACTACACCAAAACTTCCTCTATAGTCTTCCGCCATCTCAATAAACTACAACTCCATTCTTCCAAAGTAGGTCAAAATATCTTAAAGTTATCTTTGATTCTATCATTTCTCTCACCACCACCCCCACAAGTCTACTACCTGAGAAAATTCTATTAACTCTATTTTCATAATATATGCTAAATCTAACTGCTTTTCACTGCAACCATTCTACTGTGGCCACCATCATCTCCTGCTTGAATTACTGCAATAGACCCTTATCTCGTTTCCCTGTGCAGGGGCCAAGGGCAAGCTGCTCCAAGATGGGTCACTTTGGCATAAAGATTACTTGGAGTTAAAAGGCCATCAAAACCCAGCAGATTCAGGAAAAGGTCTTTACTTCCCCCACAACTGCCTAAAAATAATTTAGATAGAGGACCTGCTCCAGGAAGAGAGTTATCATCATAGATAACTACATCATACTATGAACTACATATGGTAGACAGGGAGGAACCTACCAAGGCCTGTTTGATCAGTCTTCTATGCCCTATTGTTTCTGAATGGCCCAGCAAACATTTGTTTACCAAACAATTATGTCCCTGTGAACTACATTTCTTCCCTTTAAAGTTCCAAGCTTCTATCCCTTCTCCTTAGTTTATTATGATACATATATCTCATTTTGCCTGTTTTTAGAATTTCCATATCTGTATGGATTCCTCACATGTACACTGTTAAACTGGATCATCTCATGTCAGTTTGATTCTCAGTCCAGCTAGAAGGACTTTGAAGAAGACAGGACACTCTTGCTTCCCCCAAATCCACTTCTACTCTTATCCCCACAGGTAATATTCTCCATATCATGGCCAGAATGACTCTTTTAACCATAAGTAAGATCATGTCACCAATCTGTGTGAAACTTTTCAATAGCTTCCAAAATCCTTATCCTTACCCATATGATGTGCACCCCATTACTATACCACTCAAACCCTATCTTCTACTATTCTTTCCCACTTCTCACTCTACTCCAGCCACACCGGCCTCTCTGCTGTTCCTCAAACATCCTATTAAACACACTCTTCAAGACTTTTGCTCTTACTATTTCTTCTGCCTGGAACATCCTTCCCTCAGTTATCAATATGGCTCATTCCTTGACTTCTTTCAGATCTTTATTCAAATACCACTTTACTGAGGCCTTCCCAGACTATTCTATTTAAAATTGTCAATCATTCTTCAACCCTTCCTATTCCCTTTCCTTCCTTTATTTTTCTTCATAGCATTTTACATCCAACTATCCAATATACTTCAGATACGATAAATTAAGGAGCAAGTTAATGAAAGATAAGAATGGACATTATCAACAAGTGTGGACCCTTCTTTTCAAACAGACTGTGGAGAAAAAAAAGAATACAGACCAGCAACTACAGGAATGAAAACAAAGGGTAAGGGTGCTAGGATATGAATTCTAGCTATGTGATTAAGCAAACGACTTAATCTCAGAGTTAACATCCCCTTCTTAAAAAAAAAAAAAAAAAAAAAAAGTAATAATAACATTACCATGTATCACTATATCAAATGACACATGGATGTAAAATTTTTAGCAGGGTAAACACTCAAAGTTAAGCCATTAATATTTTTATTACTACACAGAATTAAGATAGGACTTTTCATTTTTTAAGAGGTAGAACTAGAATACACTTACATGTTGAACAGAAAAGGAAAAAAGAGAGTCTGGAGAAAATAAGAGGGAGGTAATGATATTCAATATTCCTTCTATTAACTTATTTTTTAAAAATTTATCAACAAAGTGATACACCTGATTTGCATTTCACATATAAAACAACACATAATGGCTTTTACTATGAAATCAAGTTCAACTCACAACTATAATCAATATAAAAATGCAATCTATTTTTCAGTGTCTAAACTACTAGACTCATACAAGATGATTTAGCTCCATCTAGCCAACATATTACTACCAGACAAATCTTCCTATATATAGCCCAATTTTGCAGAGACTCCTAACATCCTCCAACCTCAAATCTCTGTGCTACCTTTCTTCCATAGTTGAAAACTCAATTACTAACTATGGAGAACAAACTGATGATTACCAGAGGGAGGGCTGGGTCGGGTGGATGGGTGAAATACGGGATGGGGATTAAAGAGTACACTTATCATGATGAGCACTGAGTAATATATAGACTTGTTGAATCACTATACTGTACACCTGAAACTAATAAAACACTTTACGTTAACTACACCAAAATTAAAAATCTTAATTAAAACACACACACACACACACACAGGGGTGCCTGGATGGCTCAGTCAGCTGAGTATCTGACTCTTGGTTTCAGCTCAGGTCATGATCTCGTGGTTTCATGAGTTTGAGCCCCACATCAGGCTCTGTTCTGGCAGGGCAAAGCCTGCTTGGGATTCTTCTCTGTCCCTCCCCCGCTTGCGTGTGTCTGTCTGTCTCAAAATAAATAAACTTAAAAAAAAAAAGAAAAGCAATTTCTCTAAAAACAAAACACACACACACACACCCCAATCTTGTTATCAAAATAAAGACCACATTTCCAGCCTGTAGCCTCCCTTATAGTCATATGGTCTTGTTACTAAGTGGAGGAGTATGTGGCGGCTTCCATGAACCTTCTTTAAAAGGCCTATCCCTTTGTTCTCTATCCCTTCTTTCATACCTCTGTCTGGAAAAGGATGTGACAACAGAATTTTCTCCTCCATTCTGGCCTGTCAGCACGGGATCCAATCCCTAAGAATGGCAGAACAGTAAACTAGACAGAATGAGGACCCAGTAAAACAACCTCTACAACTAGCCAGAAACCAAGTTTCTAAGGGATTTTTACATGAGAATGAAAATCTTAATTCCTCATTGTTGAACCCAATCCTAATGGATACACACTGTATCAATCACTGTCACTTCCCTAGTTCAATATACTCAATATCAAATACTCAAGTCTATCCACAACCTAGCACTGGGTTATTTGCCCTTATTCTGATTTTCTCTATACCTTTTGATTTCCTGTCACTACATCTCTGTTCATATTAACCTTCTTTCTTGGAAGGCATCCAACCTCCCATTTAGAAGTGTTATTTATCCTTCCAGTTCCAGCTCAAAGCCCACTTCCACCACAAACCTTTCCATGGTTATTAAAGACAGATAGTGATCTTATCTTCCTTTGAAATATTAAGGCATATTCTATTTGTGCCACTCAGCTAGCAATGCTTAGTTTTCCTTTTAGGTGTATAATCTCATCTACCCGCCCCCCCCCCCCCCCATCCCAAAAGATTCTAGGCTCCTTAAGACAGGCTCTCTGCATGAGCAAAAAAAAAAAAAAAAAAAATTAAGAGGCCCTGTCCACAAACATTTTTCTAACATGCACTATATCCAGAACAGCACTTTGTGTACAGAATGTGCTCAATATCAATTAAAACTCCTGATAAATTTAATTCAGCCTATAGAGTTTTTACCACCAAAACCCATTATGTCCTTTATCAGCTAAAATTCAAGGGTAGCCTGTCCTAATGTCCAGATTGTAATAAAATCTGTTGGATATAAACACAGTTTGTGAACATGGGAGTGTAGTTATCTCTTTCAGATACTAATTTCATCTCCTTTAGATACATGCTCAGTAGTGGGACTGTGGGATCCTATGGTAGTTCCTTTTTTAATTTTTTGAGGATCTTCCATAAAGGTCGTACCGATTTACATTCCACTGAGTTCCTTTTCTCTACACCCTCTCCAACACTTGTCATTTCACATCTTTTTGTTAAGAGAGTGGACCTTAAGTGTTCTCACCAAAGTGTTTACACTAAAAAAAAAAATTTTTTTAAACAGGTAACTGTAGGTGACAGATGTGCTTATCAGCTTGATTATGGTGATCATTTCACAATGCACACATATATATATCAAACCATCACACTGAACACCTTAAAACATACAATTTTTATTTGTCAACTATATACCTCAATAAAGGTAGGGAAAAGGTTTATACTAAAGACAATAGTCCATAACTTATCCTAGAAAGAAAGAGGCTACTGGGGGAAGAGGAACTACATACAGTTCCCCTATTTTAAAAAGTTAATATTAAATGTAAAAAGCATACAAAGCACAGTACAGAATACAATGATAAACTGTAGACCTGCCCATTAGCTTAAATACAAAACACAAAAGAATCAGAGGTAAAACAGAACAACAGATGTAGATGACTAGATTAGTTTAAGAGTTATCATATTTCTCAGCTTTGTTTTGCTACCACTATAATTGTTCCTCTAAATCAAACTTCCACTTCTTCTTAGTAATTCTAAAAATACATCCTATTCCTAAGAAACAAACTGAATTTAATGTGCTGGGAAAGGTGGAATTTGAAGGACATGCAGTATTTACACTATATAAGAAGGACTGGAAAACTTCCATTTTTGAATGTGAATTTGTCTTAAAGGAAATCAATGTTAAGACCTAAACAGGTCACCCAACAAAATGCTGAGTAATAAGGTAAATCATTGTAGGTATTAATTAGATTAATTTTTTTAATGGCATTTTAAGTACCCCTTTGAACTAATAATTACATGCTAAAGAATTTATCTGAAATCCTTTCTTCAAAGTAAAAATTTCAAAAGCAATTTTTTTTTTACCTTGCTTGAACTTAATCTGTGACAAAAAAAAATGAAAAATGATACCACCTGAGTCAAGATTAATGTTAAGTTTAGCTAAGGTATTATACATCTATTAAATGTGTACAAAGAAGACTGAACACAAGCAATTATCAGGGATCATTATATCTACCTTGAAAGATTACTGAGGATTAGAATGTATAAATTAAACACTGCTATTTTTGTAACAAATGCTAAATTTGCCTGTATGTTTCTTTAAAACTTGAAGTCAAGGGCAGGAAATTCTTTTCTGTAAAGGGCCAGAAAGTAAACACTCTGGACTTTGCAAATCAAGAAGCAAGGTCAAGGATATTATGTAGGTTCCTATATAACAAAAGAAAACAACTTTGCACAAATTTTTATTGATGAAATTCAAAATATAATAATAACAATGGCATACAATATTTTGGTAATACAGGTCTACTAATAAGAATGGAATTATTTGGGGGAGGGAGGGGTAACATTTCATGTAAGTGACGTCCAAAATTAGTGTTCCCTATCATCAAATCAATTGCAATTGTTCATCTATAAAACCATTCATTCTCAGTTCTTGAGCTTTACAAAATGGTCTGGGCCAGCCATATTTACTTTGTCATATCTTGCTCTAAGTACTAAAGTTACTTGAGAAACAAATTAAAACACTACAAACTTCTTAATTTCCAAGAGTCAGCTTCTAAGCAGCTGCAATTCATTTGAATATCAAAATTTTAAACTTCTTAACATAAAGTGCCTTATCTTTAACAATCATTTCTACACAGCAACTTATTCCTCCTTGACTCTTAGCTGTAAGTTAAGCATACACAAAGAATAATGCTAAATGCAGAAGAGAAATCTAATCATCTTAAAACTCTTATTATGTAAGAATCCAAGTTACACAGGAGTACAAACAACAGATAGAAAATATTTTTATCAGAAATTAGGGAAACAGAAAATAACCAGAATTAAATAATTGAGGGCAGTAAATGACATAAGATAAAGTAGAAGAGAGGTGGAATTTCTCTATCAAACATGCTGGCAGCAAGGGCGTAGTGGGTGGGAGGGGTCCTATTCCACTAAAAGTTAAGAAAACATTATCTTGAACCTTTTGGTAATATTAACTTGAAGTAAATATTTAGTTTTTAAATTTACTCTGAATATTACTTTGAAAAATGTCTTCATCTGATTCTAACCATTAATTTAAAACAATATAACTTCACACTGATAAATACCTTTGCAAAAGAATACTTCATTACCTTTCTCAAGTTAACTCTATTCAAGAAATATCTCAGCCTCACCAACAAGGTCCCAAGACTAGAAAATCATTATTTTTGCCATAAAAGTATGTGACTGACTCCTACAACTGCCAAATTAAAGGAAATATTCATTCCTTGCTGCTAATATTAAATGAAGATATTAAACCTTAGTGTTGAGATATTAAATATTTAAAATATTTTCTTATGAATGATAAAATTAACAACTTTAGTTTTCTAACAACTTCATTGAATTAGATGGTGGAAAATCTAAAACCCAACTAAACAAGATATACAAACCTAACAGGATGGAGCTGGGAAGATAATACTGCCACATAGAAGCATTAAAATTTAAAAATATCTTTTCTATACCCTCCCTTTTCAGGGGAGTCCAATGTGCTCTGTAAGAGTAATTTTTTAATATAACATTTCTGGGAGAAGGGTAAAGACCCATCGATTTTTGTGTCTCAAAAATATGGATTTCTGATCTTATCAGCACTTTAAGCTAAATTACAAAAGGATTCTTATTTGACAAGTCTCCTCTGGCCTAGTAATTTGATGTAATACAGCAAAGAAAGTTCTTAAAATTTCAAAATTGAGGGGTGCCTGGGTGGCTTAGTTGGTTAAGTGTCCCACTGCAGCTCAGGTCACGATCTCACGGTTCATGGGTTCAAGGCCCACGTTGGACTCTGCACTGACAACTCAGAGCCCGGAGCCTGCCTCGGATTCTTCGTCTCCCTTTCTCTGCCCCTGCCCCACTCACACTTTGTCCCTCGCTCTCAAAAAGAAATAAACATTAAAAAAAATTTTTTTTTAATTTTCAAAATTGAGGAAATAAGCTAAAGAGGTGTGAACAACTTACAGTGTAGAGACTGGCAAGAACTTCTCATTACCCATTTACTTTTAATAACCCTCAACATATTTTAACCTAAACTAGTGGCTAACAAAAGGTGGAGAGCTGGCAGAAACAAGCATGTATGTTTTGGGAATGTTCCCTAGTTTTTCTAATATTTCACATTGGTTCTAGTCCAGAACCAATTTTCTACATATTTAACAGCCAAATTAATTTTTAAAATTCTATTTACACAACTATCAGCGTTGGTACAAAATTCCTAATCATTACCAATTTTCATTTCATCTGGTTCTAAAGGTGATACAATTCAAATATGCAGCATTTTAAAAAATCATGTTAAAGCTCGAAGTCATAGATTTTTATTTTTTTCAACATTTTTTTTTTTATTTATTTTTGGGACAGAGAGAGACAGAGCATGAACGGGGGAGGGGCAGAGAGAGAGGGAGACACAGAATCGGAAACAGGCTCCAGGCTCCGAGCCATCAGCCCAGAGCCTGACGCGGGGCTCGAACTCACGGACCGCGAGATCGTGACCTGGCTGAAGTCGGACGCTTAACCGACTGCGCCACCCAGGCGCCCCTCGAAGTCATAGATTTTTAGAGTTGAACAGCATTTCAGAGATCACCTAGTCTGAATCTTTTGATTCTTCAAGAAAAAGAAACTGCGACTCAAAAGTATGCCTATGATCACAATCTAGAGAGTAACAGAGCTGAGACCTCAACTCTAATGCCTTGAATCTTCAGTGCCCTTTTCATCAGACCAAGGTGCAGGAGACTCCTCAGCCCCCGTGATTCAGAATCACATATATGAGAGCTAGTTAGTTGAAATTTCCATTTCAACAACTGCTTACTTATTTCAGAACCCAAAAGTTTTAAAGAAAGCATTTATTTTCATGGTATATTAAACATTAACAGAAGTTAAGTTCTGATAATTTAGCAAATACCCATCATATAAAATTCCAAATTATTGCTACTTTCATCTTATTATCTTAAGTTTAAGTAAAATGATCAAATTTCTAACGTTAAATTCTTTTCTTCTACTTAACTATGAACATTGCAGTAGGATTCTAGTGTAGTGTACAAGATCAAGGCTGGGAATCAAGACATCTAGGTTTTTGTCTTAATTTTACAACACTCTGATAGCTTAGTGACAAATATCAATCCCTCTGACTCCATTTCTCATCTCCTGATCAGTGATTATCATATTGAAAGGAACTATTTATTGTAAAAACTTAGTGCCAGGAATATTACCTATATTGTTCCTAATTCTCGTATTTTAGAAGAGAGGCATCATTCACCTATTTTACAGGTGAGGAAACTTAGGCTTGGAGAGATTAAATTTTCCAAGAAACTGAGCTAGTTAGTTAGTAGATGAGCTGGAATTTAACCCCACCTCTGCCTAACTCCAACCTAGAGCCCATGGGCCCTTGCATTACACTGTTTTTGCTCAGATCCTAATATGTGTGATCCTACTGTGGTTGGGTGAACAAGTACTATCTACATATGCAGGACACTTAGGGAGGTAAAAAGGATAAAACAAAAAATACATGCTGAAGAAACATACTGTAGCACTTTCTCCTGTTACTAAACAAAAATGAATTTTTAGTAAAACATTTAAAAACTATGCTATTGATACTATTCTCATTAGTATTATTAACATCAAAGTGAGCACTGTACAATTAAAAGACAAACGGATTTTGCTTTAGAAGTAACATCGTAAATTATACCATAAAATAGGTATCTTTGTTCCTATTCCATTAATTGAAATAAAATTACTCTGAAAGACCCATTAAATCACATGCACATATTTAAAGTATTTAATGAAATTAGAAAAAAAAAAAAGGCATAACCTAACAGAACAGAAGGAATCATGAGAAGATACCAGTTCTTGCCCTTCCAAACAGATAACTATACCCTTCGATATACAAGAGGATGGGCAGATTTTAATACAGGGCATCTCTACAAAGCATTTACATTCCAGTATCAACCTATCTTCACCACTACAGATAGATGAAGATACTATGATTCGGCTCCGACAGTCAAGATGCTTTCCCAAGTTTCTATGTCATGTTTATAACAGTAAAATGTTCAGTAGATAGTGTACACCCAATTCTCTGCGTATAGCCCTTGACTCTTTTCCAAATTTAAATTCGGGGGGGGGGGGTACTAGAGCGATGTATTTCACAGTGATTAAGCGTAGTTTAAAAGCAAACCAGAATTGAAGATTCTGGTTACCTTTAACCTATATCATGCCTTACAAGTAAGAGCATTTATTAGCCCCAAATGAAAACTTCTGTGCGCACTTCGGTTACGTGTCCGAATATGTGACCTGATAACACGACAACTTTACATAAAAATCATCAATACCTCTATGACTCTGGCTCCTTTCCTAACAATGGCCAACGTGTTAATCTCTGTAATCCCTACACGAGTAATGACTCTGACCACATCAGTTCTTCCGGAGTTACATCCAGATCTAACTTCTCCCCCCCACCCCCCTTTTTTAAACCTCCGTTGGAGGCGAAAACCCCGACCGAACCACACAAACCGCGCACTGAAGGGGCGGGCGTTCTTCACCTGACCCACTCCCTGCATTAAACATCCATTCCGTCCGTAACCCTGTAAATCGCAAGAGGAAACTCGGACAAAACTGCAAATATAGAAAGCAACACAGAAAAAGAAGAAACAGAAGAGAGGGAAGACGCGGGGGAGGGCGGAGCCCGCCTGTCAACCTCCAGGGAGCTGAGGTTGGAGTGGAGCGGACAGGGAGGACCCCGCTCCAGAGCAGCGCCAACTCTCACCGCCGCTCCCTCCCCTCACCTCGATCTCGCGGATGTTGTTGGAGGTGACGAAGATGCCGATGCCAATGGGGATGAAGATGAGGCCGATGATGAAGAAGGTAGGTAGCACCGTGCCAGCCGTAAGAATGGGCTGCCAAGCCGGCAACCGTTGCTGTTTGAAGGCCGTGTTATCCGGCCTCCGGTTCTTAGCGGTGCCCCCAGGAGCACACGGGGGCCCACCATCCACTTCATCCTTCGCGTTATAGTTCATCGCCATCGACCCCCACGGCGCGGCTCCGCGAAGCGCAGGTGGACCACCCAGGGGACCCGCCTGCTGACCCTGACAGAAGACGCGCAGGCGCCGCCGCCGCCGCCACCTCCTCTGTAAAGGCGGAAGAGGCGGGACACCCTTCCGCAGACTGCCGCCGACCGGAAGCGGGAGACGGCTGGGGACGCCAGAGGGAGGGAGAGAGGAAGGAGGGAGAAGACTGAGGGACAAGGGGAGGGGAAAGGGGAGGAGGGTAGAAGGGAGAGGGAAGAGGCGGACGCACCCTGATCATCTGCCCTGTGACGACAATGTGAGGGCCTCAATCCCCCAGAGCGTGGACCTACGTTGCGCCTGCGCCGCCCTGGGAGCGAAGAGGTCTCGACGCTTACGCCGTACGCTTGTTTTAGCTCCTCGGGCCGAAGCTTCTGCTCTCTCACCTGACTGTTGCTGTGGTTATCATGGCGAGGGCCGTTTTGGGACGCAAGTCCAGCCCACTGGGCCCAAATCACCTTCCTCAGCCCTGGAGCTGCTGAAGTCTTTCTGGTGGCTTTGGCGCCAAACAGGTTTCTGTCTTGCCTCGAAGCCCTCTGAGGGGTATCCGAGCATTTGAAAGACCACACCAAGCCTGGTGGGATTGGCAGTATTTGCTTAGGTTATAAAACCGCGACTTTCTCTTAAATATATAAACCTCTACTCAAGGCGCAAACGTAAACGTTAAAGTGAGATGCGTGATGAGTGACCCTATTGTACTGTAAGAATAAATCCTACCAGATGGTGAACCCTTTTAGCTTACCTCTAAGCTATTTTCTCCTCCATTAATGGTCTTTATGTTAACTTTTACCTTATTTTCTGTGTCTGCGTTTCTCCTTTGCACTTTAAGAAGTCTCTTGTAAGAAGCTGTAGCTTTTTATTTTACTGTTAATAAAAAAACCTCAACGAATTATGGCAACACTATAAAATGAGATACTATGTAGACACCTTAAAACTGCTGAGTACTTAATGACCCTCGGAAATATTCCTGATATAAAAAATAACTAAATTACACCTAAATAGTATAAAGCCCAACTAAAAAGTAAATAGTGGTAATATCCATTGACTGGATGGAGGATACTTTTTCGCTGTTTTTTGCACTTTTGTATTTTCCACAATTCCTGCAATAAGCATATATTTGTTTTTGTTTTTGTTTTTGTTTTTTAGTTTATTTATTCTGAGAGAGGAAATCCCAAGCAGGCTACAAGCTGTCAGCGCAGAGTCCCCATGAGGGGCTCCATCTCAGGAACAGTGAGATCATGCCCTGAGCCAAAATCAAGAATCAGATGCTTACCTGACTGAGCCACCCAGGCGCCCCATTTTTTTTTTTTTAATTTTATACAAGTCACATTATATTGGAGTCTTTGAAACCGAAACCAGAAAGTAAATTATAGTATCCGAAAACAAATACCCAAACTTTATTATCTGTCAGGCTTTGTCTGTATTTATGCCTTTTGTAAGGTAAGCCAAGGAAAGGGAAATGAAAAGAGTCTTTGGGCCTCATAATTTAAAATTAAATACATTTTCACAATGACTACAAGTCTCAAGATGTGAGCCAATTAAGATCTGGCAGATAATTGGCTTGCTTGGTTTTGCCCTTATATGACATCCATTATCTCTCACATTCTTAGCCCTATTGACATAGGTGGGTCTATTTTGTTTTGATCTATGCAAGTTTACTTTTAACCTAAGGCTCAAATGGAAAACATTCATCTATCACAGTTAATGGAGAAGGCATGGAATACCTTTATTTTGCTAAGTTCTGTCAGTTAGTAAAACTGTGTATAACAACATTAGACATACTGCAAAAATATAAAGTATGAGGCACATTTTTTTTCTCCCCGTTTTGGCCTATATTATCACATCCACTAAATGTCATAGTTCCTTAAGAGATTTGCTATTTCAGCATTCTGTGTAAATGGTCAGTTATTTTGCCCTAAGATTTTTGTTGTTCTGTTACGGAACCTGGTCTGGATCACCCCACGGAAGAACCAAGCTACACTTGGATATCTTGGAAGGCAGGAGGTTTATTTTACACCGGTGGGCTCAGAGATCATTCTTCAGAGGTCTGAGTCGAGAGCATCAACAGAGGGGACAGTTGATAGTCTGTTACTTCCACATTCTTCATTAGTAGTAATTTGGCGCCAGCCACGAGCAGGGTGGGAAGAAGAACCCAGAAGAGGAGTCTTCAGGCAGGGACTGCAATTCCCCTATCGATCCTGTTGGCCATCTTATAACAGGTTTTTCCCTATCAGTTCTAGTGATCTGAATGATGGCAATATGTTTATCTGCTTTTTTTTTTCAGTTGTGTTTGTCATAGTAAAGATTAACAACTTGTCTCTTTTTTTTTTTCTTATTAGAAATTCTATTTTGACTGAAACAGTTGTAAAACTGAAAGCTTCCTTAGATTCCTTACATTTTCCTTTTTTAAAATCTCTTGATGATAACCTTAGAGTTCCTTCCCTCCCCCCTTCCTTCCTTCCTTTTTTAATTTAAATTCTAGTTAGTTAACATACAGTGCAATGTTGGTTTCAGGAGTAGAATTCAGTGATTCATCACTTACATACAACACCCAGTGCTCATCACAACAAATGCCCTCCTTAGTACCCATCACCCATCTAGCCCATCTCCCACCCACCTCCCTCTGTCAACGCATAGTTTGTTCTCTATCATTAAGAGTCTCTTGTGATTTGTTTCCCTCTATTCTTTTTTCCTCTCCTTCCTGTATGTTCATCTGTTTTGTTAAATTCTACATATGAGTGAAATCATATGTTATTTGTCTTTCTCTGATTGACTTCGGTCAGCATAATACATTCTAGCTCCATCCACATCATGGCAAATGGCAAGATTGCATTTTTTGGATGGCTAATATTCCACTGTGTGTATACACACACACACACACACACACACACACACACACACACAAACCAACATCATCTTTATCCACTCATCAGTTGATGGACATTTAGGCTCTCTCCATCATTTGGCTGTTGTTGATAATGCTGCTATAAACATTGGGGTGCATGTACCCCTTTGAATCTGTACTTTTGTATCCTTTGCGTAAATACCTAATAGTTCAATTGCTGGATTATAGAATTGTTCTATCTTTAGTTTCTTTAGGAAACTCCATACTGTTTTCCAGAGTGACTGTACCAGTTTTCATTCCCACCAACAGGACAAGAGGGTCACCCTTGCTCTGCATCCTCACCAACACCTGTTGTTTCTTGTGTTGTTAATTTTAGCCATTCTGATAGGTGTGACATATCTCATTGTGGTTTTGATTTGTATTTCCCTGATGACGAGTGATGTTGAGCATCTTTTCATGTGTCTGTTAGCCCCTCTGGATGTCTTCTTTGGAAAGGGTCTATTCATGTCTTCTGTCCATTTCTTAACTGGGTTGTTTGTTTTTTGGGTATTGAGTTTAATAAGTTCTTTAGAGATTTTGGATACTAACCCTTTATCAGATATATCATTTGCGAATATCTTCTCCCATTCCACAGGCTGCCTTTTAGTTTTGTTGATTGTTTCCTTCACTGTGCAGAAACCTTTTTTCTGGATCAAGTCCCAATAGTTCATTTTTACTTTTCTTTACATGTCTAGTAAGAACTTGCTCTGGCCAAGGTCAAAGAGGTTTCTGCTCTTACAGTTCCTTTTCCTCCTTGTACTGTGCCGTCACAATATGCTGCTTTACCGAGCTAACATTTTTTTTATATCCACATCATTATTTCAGGGGACTCAATTTTATAATTTCCGTAGTTACACATTGTTTTATGATAATCCTTACCAGGTAGGTTTTGTTTGTTTGTTTGTTTTTGTTTTTTAATTTAATCTGATAAAGTAGAAATTTTTTTTTTAATTTTTTTTTTTTAACGTTTTATTTATTTTTGAGACAGAGAGAGACAGAGCATGAACAGGGGAGGGTCAGAGAGAGGGAGACACAGAATCTGAAACAGGCTCCAGGCTCTGAGCTGTCAGCACAGAGCCCGACGTGGGGCTCGAACTCACGGACTGCGAGATCATGACCTGAGCCAAAGTCGGCCGCTTAACCGACTAAGCCACCCAGGTGCCCCATAAAGTAGAAATTCTTAAAGGAAAATGTTAGTCAGCATTTCTAGGGTAACAAAAGCCAGTGGTTGTTCTCATAGTGGATTACCAGTATATGCATTTCTCACTGTAGGTATGACTGTGTGTGTGTGTGTGTGTGTGTGTGTGTGTGTGTGTGTGTATGTGTGGGTATTGATACATTTAGATAACATTTGTGTTGTTCAAATGATTGTTCATTTGCTGATTCCTAGTAAAAGAATTTATGTGGCTAAATGATTTTGATTAATGCCAACTACCAGATCATTGTTATAAGTATGCAATGATTGCATAAGCCCAAATATAAAAGTAAATCCAAAACAATAAAGCAGTCAAACCCCATGATCTGAAAAGATGTACGTAAATAGCCTTTGGCAGGGTAGTTTTATAATATTTTTTTTTTTAGCTCAATTGCTCTGTTCAAGTTACTGAACTAGTTAACCAGAAACATTAAGGTAAAAAATATTGAATAATTATTGAGTAATTTAAAGAATTAAGAAGAGGAAACTGAAACTGGGCTTCTTACTGTTTAGCCAAAGTGCCAGATTTGCTCATTAGACTCTTTTGAGTATTTGAGTCTGCTTTAGCTCTCTAGCTTCTAGCCATATTTAAGCCATTTCATTCCCATGTGTAGCATAACAATGTTCCAAGACCTCAAGTTAAAGAGACCTAAGAAATGTGCTATAATTTTTACCAGCATGAATTTAAGAGAAAGTTCTTAGAGACTGGAAGTGGTTTGAATTGTTTTTAGTGACTGTGTAATATTTTTGCTTGTTTATTTTTGAAGCAAAAAAATTTTTTTTCTGTTCAGTTAATGGCAGCTTACTTTAGAGAACTTTGGTGGGACTAAATATTCATTTGTAATTGATAAGATTTTTAGGAAAAAGATCATATAGAATTTGTAAAATAAATTTAATTTGTTATATTTATTGCATCAGAAATCGATTCCAACTGACATTGAAAAATTACTACTTTTAAAGTTGACTTCTTCCTGCCTTTTTTGTTGTGTATTTATTAAACCTTTTCAGTTAGGCATTTAAGAAAATTCTTTTGTTTTCACACTGAGAGATCTGGTTAGCCTGAGGTCATTGTGCTGAAAGCTTTTGAAAGTTCATGAATAATAATCATAGTAGTCAGAAACACAGTCAAACAAAATATTTTAATGGTTTGTCTCATTAGAAGAAAGAGTAGACAGCCTAAGAACTTTGTTTAGGGAAGGAAATAAGGTTTCATTTCTCATAATTCCACACTTTATTTAAATGAAAAAATATAACCCTAGTAAGATTTCAGACTTTATGACTTCCACTGTATGGACTCTCTCAGTTGATTACATCCCATGGGATATATTTTCCAATAGGTGCCATCAATTATAGATAAGGTCTTTCCTTCAAATATGACATTACCATCTCTCAGTTGACGGCCAACTGACAGATGTTACATGTATAATAGTGAAATTAGTTTTTAAAGGAGAGAGTCAAAAGAAGAGACTTATTACTCCATGAGAATAGAAAGATACGGGGGAAATGTTTAACTTCTTGGGCTGCCTGTGTGGTTCAGTCGCCCTGGAGCCTGCTTCGGATTTTGTCTCTCCCTCTCTCTCTGCCCCTCCCCCACTCGTGCTCTGTCTCTCTCTCTCTCTCAAAAATAAATAAAAAAACCTCTTACAAATCACGTTTGGACTATTTTTAGACATACCTACATTTTTCTGTTTTTCCAGGTTTTAAATTATGGGAAGTCTGAGGGGAGGGAGAATTAGCAGGCATTTCATTATTATTTGTTTTTTTAAACACTTGGGTCACTTCTTTAAAATAGCTCTAACATATTTTTGAAGGATGACTTTCACAAAATTAACTTAAATGTGGAAGTCAACTTCTATTGAGACTGAGAAGTGAAACAATTTTTTTTGTCAATGGAACTAAATATTTATGACAACAAATAGCCAAGACCTCCTAGGACCTCCCTCTGACCAGTGCGTGGTGAGGGACAAGGTAGGGGTTCAACAGACTGTTCACAACATTTTTTATTTTCACTGAATCTTCTGAGAAGAATCTGTACTCACTGTCTTCAATTCCTAACCTGTCCAACCTATTGCTCCCCCACTTCAGACCCCACTTCTGCTGAAGTGGCCTTGCTAACTAATTCCTACTCATCCTTCAAGATGCAAGACAGTAGCCAATTTGAGGAGTCTTTCTTTGTCCCTCAGGCTAAGCTAACAGTTTCTCTCTGAGTTCAAGGCAACTTGTACATACCTCTATTCTTGCACTTAACTGTAGCACAGAAAAATATGTTTTTGTCTGTCTTTGCTATTAGATAATAAGCTGCTCAAGGTCAGAGACTTTTTATTTGTCTCGATAGTTACAGCACCTGGAAAAATGCCAAGGTCTTAAAGGTATTCAGTAAATCCTATTGAACTAACCTGACCTACGCTCAACTCACATTTTAGTGGAAGAGACATCTTGGCAACAAACAACTGAAAAATACAGAGGTCAGTGCCATATAAGATGTATGCACAAGGAGTTACAGGGGATGCCATACCTCATTCTCTTTGTGATGTCAAAAGTTAAACTGTGAAGAAGTGGGTCCTAAGGCCTGAGTGACATTATGGCTCTCCATGCAGGAAAGAATAGGATCAAAACTAAAAGAACATAGAGAAAGTTGAACCTTATACTACACTCATTATTAATGATTTGCAGGACTCCATACCATAGCTGATCATGTGCTTTTTCTCAGGGGCTTAGGTTGTTTCGCTGGAAACCAAGATTTCTGGTACCCTCCATTTTGGGGAAATACTCTGTTAGCTTATGTAGTCCATTTGTGCCACTTATCTACTTGCAACAACGCTCCATGTGGGAACAAATGCTTGGCCTCTTTGTGAATTGAAAATGACTGAATACACTTTTCTTGTTAAAATGGCATAGGCCATATGGTAGTCTGATAAGATGAAAGCCCTTTGTCTTTGCAGAGAGCCTATCTTCCCTTAAGATCAGTGATGGAGAGTCTTGTTTAATACTCTGCATCTAAACTCTGCATCTAAAACCTTCAGTGGGCACAGAGGTTTCTACAAGGGAAGGATCAGCAGGCAGAATAATTTGGTAAGGAAGATCTGGCACAGAATACTTTGGCTAAGGTACTACTCCTAGAGGAGCAACCCTTTGGGGTTAAGTAAGTAATTGGGTGCCTACAAAACACCCTGCCACTTTGACTAAATATATCCTGCTGTCAGAAGAAAGAAATGTGTCCTAGGAGCCAGAAGCCAAAAATGAGAATGATGATGGTCATGGAAAAGGTCTGTAAAGATTGGGGAAAAGGAGATAGAGCATCTGGAAGAAAAGTGGGAAAAGGCCTCTCCCTAGAAGGAATTATATTGCCCTTTGCAAACATTTATACAGTATCTTAGATTCACTATGAGGAATATGCAAGTTCTGTGTTTAAGAAGCTTACGGGCCAACTGGAGAATAACTTTGTACACCAATACCAGTCAATATAAGGCAATATAAGAATGGGAAAATGGACTACTGAAGAGAAAGGAAAAAAATATTTTCTTCTTAGAGATGCTTATCTCTGAAAGAAATGCTGAAGATAATTCCAGGGGAAATTAAAGAAGGACTGATTATCTTTAAAAAAAAAAAAAAAAAAAAGTTATCTGGGAACTCCAGGGAACTGGGACCCAACCATTATCTGTGGATCAGGTAGCTATCCCTGGAACTGTGCAGTCAGTGAGGGTTGATCTCAAAGGGAATTGAGGGGAGGTCTCAAAGCTTGACATCTTTTATAGGTTCCGTGGGATACTGTTAAATACAAATTTCAAAAGTAAATTTTAATGATATGCAAAAAAAAGAAAACAAGTATGATGCAATGTACCCTATTTCCAACATGCATGGAGCCCGGGGAACTTGTTCCAGTTTCTGTGTACAGGAGAATAGGCTGGTGCTCATTAAGAGTGACTTTAGTGGCACCTGGGTGGCTCAGTCGGTTGAGCTTCTGACTTTGGCTCAGGTCACAATCTCACTCAAGGTTAATGAGTTAAAGCCCCATGTTGGGCTTCCTGCTGTTAGCACGGAGCCCAATTTGGATCCTATGTCTCCCTCCTTCTACCCCTCCCCTGCTCTTGCTTTCTCTCTCTCAAAAACAAACAGTTAAAAACAAAAAAGTAACTCTAGCCCAGGGCTCAAGGGGAACAAATTTATTTAAGCAAATATGGTAGAAAGCTTGAGACCTTCCTTCTCCTGGGAAGTCACGAAATAAACAGACGACGACTTTTGGCCAGTGCTCTTAAACTATGTGCACCAAAGGGCTCCACTCCTCCAAAAAGGGGCCACAGAGCTGCTTTTTGGGTAAGACCCCTAACATCTGCAACTTTCCTATAGAAAGCATCTTTGTTTAGACATCATCCTTGCCTGCTTTTTTGATCTTTAAATAATAAACAGGAGAAAACCATTCCTTTGTTCCAAATAAGGCAAAGATAAGTAGAGATTGGCTACAGACCACCATTTCTGACACAATAAAAGGGGCCGGAGAATAGCCCCACTGTCCCCCTGGCCCACCTTGCTGAAAGCATTACCCAACTGCCTCTCTGGAAGAGGGGCTATGGATTGCTGGCAAAACCTCAGGAGCATTTGCTCTACTGAGCAATCTACCTTCAGATTGACAGCAGAAAGTAGTAGAGGAAAATCTGAATACTGACTGGCATTGCATTTGATGAGGATAAAGGGCTGAGGGAAACCCTATAACCAGTTCCATCTCTTGGTGTCTTGCAGTTTTCATCTTACTAAAGAATCAGACTATGATGTAACTCAGAGGAAAAGTATCTCATTTTGGCAGATCTGCTGTACCACTTCTGCTTATTCACAGTGAAAAACATATTTTTAAGAAAACATGAAATGCAGAAGTGAAAACTATCTTAAAGCAAATAATTTTAAATAAAAATAAGGTGAAGGTTGAATCCTCATTTTAAATGATTTTAATTTTACGAATATTATGTTCCAACTCAAAAAAGAATATTGCACAATGTTTTTATATCACAATTATTCTTTTTCTCACTCTCTAGTGAGACTTGGATAAACATGGTTGACTTTGGAAATGACACAAAGAGAACACCTTAGTTGGCTAAATAATTTCAATAACCTTTGAAGAACTGAAAGCAAGATATTACATTCATATAAAAGACAAGTAGATACCCATAAATTCACTTGGCTGGAGTGAAAAATAACAAACTTCTCATGTACTTAATAAAACTTAAAGGAGACAAAATTGATAATGCTGTGAAAATATAATGTAACACCAAAATTTCTCAATGCACTTTTTTGCTTTCGTAAATCCATTAATTAAACTGCAAGACTTGTAAGAATATCTGATCACCATGTAAGCCTCTTATAATGGAGAGGCTGACATCTGATATTTTTTAAACAAAATCTAAATAAATACAATCTGCACTGGTAAAAATAACAAAATCTGTGAATGGTAAGGCAAAATTACCTAAACGATATAAATGAAAAAACAACACCAAAAAATAAACGTATTATGTGATGACACCTATAAACATTTCTATTCAAATTTATTAATCTGTAACATTTTCCCTATGTATCATATGTTTCCCTATGTTATCATATAGTTATGGAGTAAATGTTGACAATGTAAGACAATAAAATATTAGTGGTCACTAAACACTAATTAATTTCAGGAAAATTTCCTAATTTTTATGAATTTATTACAATAATTTTTATTGTTTTCCTCTTTGCCTTCTAATTAGTATCTTTAGCAGGAGCTTAGCACTGGAGTCCAAGGGGGGTTGTATGCCTCAGGTGCCAGTTGTGGGATTTTTTTAACTTCCATTTTGCATTGTTGTTATTTTAGAATTGTTCCTCATCAGATTCATAACACACCCAACTTTTGCTGGTTTTTATTCACTTCCAGGAAAATTCAACCACAGCAAAAAGAGAAAGAACAAAATATTGTCTGAAATTGTCAAAATATTGACAAAATATTGTCTGATATTATCAAAATATTGTCTGTCATTTTGTCTGATCCAACATTTACTCTTGCTCTACCACTGGTTTTTAGAACCTGTGAATTATTTCAATAGCGCTAGTGTCTTTTTTAATGCTTAAGCTAGGTATTCCACATCATGAATTTTTTTTTTTATGGTTGTCCTAAGAGACAATTAATTCTTCACATTTTGTGAACATTCTAGGCATCTATCATCTGGAAAATTTATCCACTGTCTGCAGAACATACCTCAAAAAATCTCTACAGAAGATACCTCAAAAAATGCTCTTATCAAAAAAAAGGGGGTAAAATAATGGGTAGTTCAATTGTTGCACTTTAAACTGGAATCATTTCAGAAAATACAATTCTTCCATTCAAAATTGATTATCTTTCATATTGATGATTGGAGATTTACTTACAATGAAAGATATAGAAATTATGTGAGTCTAGGATGGTTCCAGGGTTGCACATGGAGGCAATTTTTTCAATTGGATGTGGATATTGGGATAAGACTATTTATGATCTTATTTGTTTATTCATTAGATAAGGATACAACTAGTTGGTGGTTTCACTTTTCTGTTAATTTTTAATATTTTTTTATTTCAGAACAATTTTTGTATTAATTTTTATTAGTTTTACTCATCTGTCACTCAGATTCCATTTAGGTTTGCACAGAGGACTTGATCACAGCATGAGCAGAAAAGGTCTCAGCATCCATCTAAGTGACTCTGATCGCACCACCATACTTTGCATCGCAAGTACCAAATTTTATTATAAAGTCAAGAGAAATTAAAACTTCAGATCCAAGTGAATTACTTGTAATATTTTAAATTCCAGAGGTAAAGTCTCATTCTCTAGCCTTTTCACTGTTAGCTTAATAAAATTCCTGCAAGTTGAGAAAAAGTTATTGCTTCAAATGCTAATTTGTGATATATCAGAATATTTTGCCATCAGAAGTATAACCATGGGCAAATAGGTAACTTAACTGTGTGTCAAAAAAAGATAACAATACAAGATAAAACCCTTTTCTAATTGAAAATGCCTTTACAGTTCAGAAACATTTTCAGAAAACAAAATTCCTAGCAACAGTTTTTAAAATCTTCACACATACACACTCTAGTTTGCTTAATCGTTAATCAAAAGCTCTGAAGGATATGTGATACTTTCACAATCATTCAAGCTAGGACAAGCCTACCATAGCATTTCTTTTACTTACAAAAATCAAACTAATTTTACATAAAATATAATTTAATTTATAATATCTACCAAATATGATTGCTAATTCCACAAAGTATACCTTAAAACCTTCCAAAGGTACCTAGGGGGAAGAAGTCAAATTAATTTTTCTATTCCAGGGACTCATTGTGGACTCACCTCTATGGGCTTATAACCTGGATACAACCTGTCAACTAGAGAAATGAGCCAACAGTGTTGTTTGCGTGGTTTTTAGGTATTCATGTGACACTGGGAAGCATTCTTTCTTTAATCTCAGTAGAGTTACATGATATATGATTTCTACATTCAGAAACTAGTATGTCAATTCTTCATTTACCTTTAAAGTTATCTTTTTAAACACCTTATTGAAAACATATCCACGTTAGCAAAGTCTTTTTTTAAAAACCTTTGTTATTAGGGTTTCAAGTAGACTTTAGATGCACATTTTTCCATAAACCTAAATTCGACAGCAGCTCTGACACTGAGATTTGAGTAAAGCACATTGTGCTTTTATCTTTAAAGAATATATTCTGCAACCTATATGCAGTTATGAAAAAATATCTAAATCCTACCTATCGAGAAGAAAAAATGTTATCTATCATGAGATTTCTCTTACCATTTTTTTAAAAGATGCAGACATTACCTAGGTCATTTTTTATTTTTCGGGCTTTCATTTGGGCAGACTGTGAGAAATATCTTGATATCACAGTCCTTAATATAAGTCTTGTATATATAAGCAAATAATGAAAACAGAAATATAATTGAACTGTCAGTCAAAGCAATTCCCATAACGCTTACTGGTTAAACTTACATATCTCCTTTTATTAATTTGTTCCGTATGAAATTCAATTCATCCAGGGGTTTTGGCACAGAACACTAGAAAGAGCAACTTTTAAAACTGGCTCTAGGTATTTAAAATTAAACTCTTAAATCAGCGTTATTACTGTGGAGCCATGATCAGACACAGTATTGTACGGCAATAATAAAATCTCTTCTAGAATCTCCTGCTTCTACTTTATGTTTTGAATTTACCCCAGGAAATATATAGAGTGTTGTACTTTCTTTTCCTTCAGAAAAATAACAAATTGATAAAGGAAAATAATTATAGGTTTCCATTTTGAATGCACCAGTACCAATACTTTGAATAACTGATAGTGTATTCTACAGGTATATGTGCCATAGACTACGAAAAAGGAAACACTTTAGGAAAAAAATCACATTACAGAGTATATTATAAAAATAAATTACATAGCATGTGCCCATGGACCTGAAAGCTTTACAAAAGGCAGAGAAATTTATTTTGACACAAAGAGTGAATTGCTCTTGCTACCTATTTTCATATTATCAGCAATGCCATTTTCAGCTTTTACATTATATCTTCAAAAAAAAAATCACTGGAAGTAGAAAATTATTCCCAGTAGTGATCAGTAGCACAGAGGACCTTAGTGATGATGAAGGGCTGTAGAAATACTATTCATTCAACAGGGATTCAGAGGAAGTACACACACCCAGTATGTGCTTGGTTTACCATTTCATCTGGAGTTCATTCGTAACTGGTGAATGACGATGCTTTCTATAAAGAGAAGAAAGACAGTATTTTCAATTAAACTGAAAACTCAGTAGTTTATGTGGGATCAATACTACATTATCTCACTTAAAGACTAGATGTTAAACAACAAAACAAACAAAAACAGATACATGAGCCCAATAGCTTCTCCTGCAGTTCTTTACTAGTCTTGGGTAATTTCTTTATATTGACATATGTGCTTTACCTCCAAAATTCTCAAAGCCTTTTAGAAACTATGTCTAATATTCTAATGATAGTAGGTTGATTTTACCCCCAGGAAAGAACTGAACACAAAGATATTAATTACTGCATATAAGCCCCATGCTGGGAAGCTAGACTATTTTCCAGAAATAACTATACTCCTCTAGCCATACATTTTCTTCTTTTTTTTTTTTTTGTAATGTTTACTTATTTTTGAGAGGAAGAGAGACAGAGTGTGAGTGGGGGAGGGGCAGAGAGAGAGAGGGAAACAGAGAATCTGAAGCAGTCTCCAGGCTCTGAGCTGTAAGGACAGAACCCTACACAGGACTCGAACTCATGAACTGCAAGATCATGAGCTAAAGTTGGACTCTCCACGAACTGAGCCACCCAGGCACCCCCATACTCTTTCTAATCTGAGCAATATTCACATATTTTTTACTTCTTTTTTTATGTGTGTGGATTTGAGTTTTAATAAAGAAATAGTCATTATCTACTCCTAAGAAGTCACTAAACACAGACAACTCACATTTGTCTTGGACTACTTCTTTTTGCAAAGTTATGTATATGCTTTTAAATCTAGATTCATTCTTATAAGGGTAAAAAAAAATAGCTTGAGATAGTACCAGCCATGTTATGGGTGTGTGAGCCGAAGTCAGACGCTCAACCAACTGAGCCACCCAGGTGCCCCCAAGGATTGCTTATTAGGCACTACTATGTGTCCATCGCTGTGCTAAGCATGGAACTATATAAGTGATCAAAATGAGAGAGAGTCCTGCCATTTGCTGAGATTATAAAGAACAGAGCAAAGAAATAACTAAGCTTCAAATGGTTCCTTCACCTGAAATATGTAATACCTCCCTGTCAGCATGTGGCAGTGTGGTAAGCTTAGAAACTAATGTCAGGGTTAGTCAATACCAAGGACATTTTCATCTATTATTTTCACTTTAATATCAAATAATTAATATTTACATTTTATTTTTACTTAAGTAGTTAACATCTAAGTAAACATTAATTAAAGCACATTATATCATAGACCTATAGATTTGTGCTAATTATATACAGTGGAGGATCCTTTGTCAAAAAGTTTAATTTGATTTTATTAACTTGACTTCATGCTGACCACTAGATGGAGATATTCCCATTCCTTCCCTCAACCTTTCGATTTGAATTTGGGATAAAACAGATGGGAAAGCAAAGTAGAACGAAATCAATAAAAGTTTTATATATTTAATAATATTTAGCAATGAAGGCTTTGTAATGCTTTTAAGACCCACATATGATTTTTCACAATGAGAAACCCTTAAAAATCATCTCATTTTTCTCATTGGAAAATTGGTCTATCTCTAAATTTTTTCAATGCCTAAAAATATGTTGAAATCTTCATCCAAAAACTAAAAGCACTAGTTAAAATACTATGCAGTCAAAAATCAGGATCTAAGGTTCAAATTCTATTTCTCACTCAACACTTTTTCCTTTTTAAAATTTCTGTAGTTTTCAAAGAGTGAAAAGACAGATCTCAAGTCTCCCTAAAAGAATTAAAGTATCTGGCCCATTTTCCTCCCATAGGAAAGCATGGAGAACTTAAATTTAAAAGAGTGAAATCCAGAATTGTTATTATCCTAGATGTGATTTAGAACGGGCATGTCTTTGTTTCCTCACCACAAAATGAGGGTATTAGAGATCATCACTAAAGTCCTTTGCAGTGTAAATATTTTGTGTTACTAGAATACCTTCTCTCACCTTGAGTGTGCAAACCTCAAAATTCCTAGAGTTGCCTTAATCTTAACATTTTGCAATCCTCATCATAATAATAGCTTTGCAGAATTTGAATTTTCAGAATTCGGAATTTTCAGTAATTGGTGAAAATACATATGGCAAAAGGGTCCATACATAGAAGAAACAATGTCTTGGTTGGACCATTACATTTTATTATTACATTTAAATTAGCAAACTAACAATCCCGCATGATATATATACTAACGCTATTAATCAGTCTGCTTTCTAAAACAACTATCTTAAAAATACTTGACAATGCTAAGTAACAGTTTATTTTATTCTACTTTAATAATAAAAGAGGATATTTTATTTTTATATACATAAGCTTTATTTAAAGGAATACAATCAAGCCCAAGTTATTTTGTTTTATACACATGAAAACAGTTCATCTTGTTTCTAGAGATAGTGAAAAAATATCTATATAATAGAAGCTCTATGAATTGAAATGTACTAAACATATTTATTAAATCTACATCTGCTTATTATCTGTTTTCCCCAAGTCTGTAAACTGACTCAGAAAATAATCACCCTGCCACTACAGCAAATTGTGAGAGATAAAAACATGTTACTTCTCCCTTTCTCTCTCTCTCTTTCTGCCTCTCCCATGTTCTCTCTCTCTCTCTCTCTCTCAAAATAAATAAATAAACGTTAAAAAGAAATGTTGCTTTAAGCCAGTAGATTTTGAGGTGACTCATTACACAGCAAAACTATCTGGTGCATACAGAGTCCTTGGTTGTCAGCAAAAAAAAAAAAAAAAAAATGCTTTAGGGATGATGCCATTATTTATGGTTTTTTTTTTTTTTTAAAGGACAGAGTTTCAAGTCTTTCCTTGGCTTTTTTTATGGTTCAGTACAATAAAATAATGATATAAATTTTACTGAAGTTACAAAGTCAGTGAGCAAATCTTATTCCATTTCCTGCTTGTCTTCATTTCATCTCAGAATTAGACCCAAATACAGGTCATTTGGGGCCTCTGAAGTAACCTGAGTAAAATCAGGTATTATTCTTCAATAAGGTTTCTCTTTTTACAGACACCATTTTTCTGACATTAGTAATTTGTAGAGAATATAATAGACAGTTTGAGACCAAAGGCCATAGTTAATTTCTTTTTTTTTTTTAATTTTTTTTTTTTTTTCAACGTTTATTTTATTTTTTGGGACAGAGAGAGACAGAGCATGAACGGGGGAGGGACAGAGAGAGAGGGAGACACAGAATCGGAAACAGGCTCCAGGCTCTGAGCCATCAGCCCAGAGCCTGACGCGGGGCTCGAACTCACAGACCGTGAGATCGTGACCTGGCTGAAGTCGGACGCTTAACCGACTGCGCCACCCAGGCGCCCCAGTTAATTTCTACTTCTATCGCAAACTCAAAATAGCAAAGTACTTAAATTTAGGGCCTTCTGATGTGCCAACAGTTAATAACATCATTTCCTTTTTCCCTAATTGGAAGAAGGAGAAAACTGTAAATCTTAATCAGCATACACACATGGGGACATTGGATTTTTATGTATTTTTGACATTAACAGTTTACCAAAAGCCCTTACAGACACTTTCCTCTGTATGTTTCTTTCAAGTGTTATCTTGATGTGTTCTCAGGTAACACATTAATACATTATTTGTAATTATGATATTATTGTGAAAAGATGTTTCACAATAACATGAATTCATAACATGAACACACCAGCTATTAGATGATGTCCATGGAAAGGAAGTTCAACATATTATCAATTCCTAATTACACTTGATCTTACTCTTCATGCTCCTTGGGTGGTAATCCCAAACTACTGGCCAGCCAAATGACTTGAGATCCAAAGTTATATATGCAAGATGGGATTTGGGGAGAAGTTTGGGGGAGACTCTCTCTTGAGTGCTAGAGTGTGGCAACATGGCAAAAAATTGCAAGTTTGATTCTTCCCAGGAGAGCTCCTTGGCTGTGGAGTAGGAAAGATGTATTCCCTGGAAAGTCAATGTCTTCCTCCCAAGCAGTACATATGTTTATACTCTGCCAAACTCTCTGCAAGGGGACACTTGAGCTCTGAATTTTAAAAGTCTATTCTAGTAAATGAGACAAGATTGCTTTAATAGATAGCCTCTAAGTTCACACACTAAAGACTAAGATAGAAGTTCAATTTATAGCAGGACTTTCTCTCTGCAAAGGAGGGCTGCTTTATCCACAGGAAACTGCACACCAAATTACTACAGAAAACATTTCCTCTTGGATTTTGCTTCAGTTTGGCTGGCTTATGACCTGTTTCCCTTGTTTCATGGCTCCCTACTCCCTGTGGGCTCTGCCTAAAGGGCAATGCACAGGCTTAGGGCTGTGCTGTTCTTCCTCTCCACTAGGACCCAACACCAGCTTTAACATGCTGTCTGCAGAGTGATTTATTCACCTAAAAAATGTCCTAGACCTTTTAGATATTGTTTTCTAAAGTGCCTAGATATTGTTTTCTTTTAAGGTTCTCATTTTAATAAACTATTTCAGTATTCATTCCTGTTATTATCACATTCAGAAATTAATCAGAGTTCTGAGAAAACATCTGTTTTAAATAGGAAGTCCAATAAACTTCCTCTGTTGACTTGGACTTGTATTCCTTCTTTTCTTTTGGATTCAGCTCAGCTAATTAAAAATACTTCCGCTAATCAGTTCTGTCATTTGCTTGAGGAAACTTTTGAACCAGATGAAATACACTCCCTTGGGGTTTCTCAACCATCTAATAGTTTATTTGCTTCCTTCCAAAACATTTCCCACTCCATCATCAGCCCAAACCATCCCCTTACCTCTCCAGTTGCAGAGTTACCAATATCAGTTATGACTGGTAACTTCTTTTTTAGGCAACTTAATCCTTATCTCTCACATAGTTTACTATTTCTATATACAAGTAAATTGGAAATAATTATCTCACATATAACATTAACTATAAGTCAAAGTTCAATGGTGGAAAATAGTTAAGCATTTGAGTTAAGATTGCTTATGTTCTACCTTTTTGGACACAAATGCTAAATGCCTAGGTTGATCTCAGTCTATGGCTGGTCACAGAATAGCATAGAAAATAATATTATATGTGAAACTTGGGAATGGCCTGTGCTTTTTAGATAAGGACAACAATATTTATCAAAGTACTGTTATGGAAACTTTGACACATACAGCTTCTACATAGCTATCTCAATATCTCAGAATCCTTTGGCCATATTATTTTGGCCTAGTGAGTGTGGATGTTTTAGTCTATATATGAAAACATACTTCGCTCACCTGAGGTTGTTTCTCATATGAAATAATGAATAATGCACGGAAAACCTGGCACCATCACTAATAAGATGGTTGGATGCCTCTAAACCTTGGAATTTTTTTGTTTTGTTCTTGGTTTTGATTTTGTTTCCATCTTTAATCATAGAGATAATTATCTTCTTGACCTCTAAAGTCTGGTTCCACTATTACCAGCACTTGATTTTGCAATTCTATCATACATATATAACATTAGCACAAGTAGAAAGGCCAAAACTACATTTACCAGATAAGCAATTATTTATTAGTTCTTAGGAAAAGTGCTATGGTAAAATGTTTTAAGTTGCTTGCTAAATAGTGAAGCCTATCATTTGACTATAAGGAGGAATGCCAGAATCATAAATGGTTATAGCTAAATGTTAAACCATAAGCTAAAGTAAGGCAATTTGCCAAAGGTCACACAACCTTACTCTGATCTCCAGGTTTTCAGGTCTATATCAGGTATCTAGTCCATTGTTCAGCAATCCACTTTCTCTGGGTGTTCACCTTAATATCTATCCTAAATCTAAATCCTGCCTATTGGTAATGTTGTTTGGTCCTTTAAAACAAGAGCCTCTCCTGACCTATTTTAGAAGGTCCTTCGTGAACCTGAAGAGCGTGACAAATCACCTGAAAATTTCTCTTCCCAGAAGTGTCTTTCATGTGCCTCTGGGAGAGTTCAAGAGGGTGAGGAAAGAGCAACTTGTAATTCATTCAAGTATCTGTCTATGTGAGAAAGCTCTCAGTGCTCCTAAGTTCTCCACATGTAGTGTGATGGCTTCAGAGATGACAACTCCCCAGTCCAGGATCCCTGGCTGTTCTGCACCCATTATGGGCCTATCATGACTTTGAAGGGAAATAGACATAACTCACACTACCCAGAATGGCAGTACCTGAATTTCCTCTAATTTCACCATCTCTTTATGTCCATGTTCTCACGCATGATTTGTCAGGACCCTCCACATTCTCACAGGTTTGCGTTGCAGACAAAGGCAGGAAGCGAGAACACCTCTTTCTTCTGCAACTTCCAGCCATCAACTTCTGGTTTTCTTTCTCTACAGTAAAGTGCCAAGTTTTTTACGAAGTCGACAGGCTTTAAAACCCAGGTTAGATTCTGAAATAATGGCTTGTCTTTCTAGTAGAGGCAATGTTTTTAAAAGAAATTTTAAACAGAGATGGCCACAACCACCAGAAGGAAAAGTAGGGAGAAGGGACAAATTGAACAAGTCAAGGAAAGGTGGACTGGTCTGGTATACAAGCCATTCTGTCCAGCTGGGGAACAGGAGTCCAGGCAAGGGAAAGGGAAGGGGAGGGATGCTCAAAGATCAGGGAGGGATAGAGCCGGGTCGCAGAGAGCCTCAAGGGCCATATGGAGTTGTTGGCATTGTGTTCTTTAGGTAATGAGGAGCCTTTGAAGGGTTTTCAAATAGAGGAGTGATATGATCAACTTGAACTTTGGAAAACAAAATGAAAAATGAATCTGAGAGTTTTGAAGCTAGAGATTTTGAGACCAGTTAGGGGCACATTGGAGGAATCCAGATGAGAAGTAATTAAAACCTCAACTTAGGCAGTAGCAGGGGAAATGGAGATGTGAGTCCAGCTGATAGAAGTGATAGGGGATCAGACTATGAGAGACGTGCTGAATGAGTCTACTTGATGGATGTAGGAGAAGAAGGCTAGAATGGCTACCAGGTTTCTTGTGTGGGCGACTGAGTGGATCAGTGGATATCTGCTGAAATGCAGAATAGTAAGGAGAAGAAGACTTGGAAGAAGGATGGAGGAGGTGTTGAGAATTGCTTTTTTTTTTTTTAAGGTTTAGTTATTTTTGAGAGAGAGAGAGCTCGCTCAAGCAGGGGAGGAGCAGAAAAAGAGGGGGACAGAGGATCCATAGCAGGTTCCTCACTGAGAGCAGCAAGTCTGATGGGGGGCTTGAATTAATGAACCATGAGATCATGACCTGAACCGAAGATGGACACTCAACCAAATGAGCCACCCAGGTACCCCAAGAATTGTTTCCAAACAAATTAACTTGGAGATATATAGTACAATGTTGGATAAGCATTTGGAGATAGAGGATTGGTAGCCATCAACATATGGGTGATTAACTGAAGCCATGGGAGTGCATAAAATAACCAGAATGAGCATGTATTGTAGGAAATTGGGAGAGATAAGGAAAACAATGACATTTAGATTGTATGCATAAAATAAGGAGCCAGAAAAAGAGACTGAGGTGGAGTGGTCAGAGAGATGAAAGGAAAACCAAAAGAGATTAGATGTCTTAGTCACCTGACCAGAACCCAAGGTTTATTTTTCTAGGAAAAAAACCAAAAACCAAAAACAAAGAACAAAAAACTAACCTAGGAAGTTCTAGACCTACGCATATGAAGAGAAGCATAGACTAAATGCAAGGGAATAAAAATGTTTGCACACTTTACTGTGAGATTCTTCATCTCACCTTCCCTGATCTATTCCCAGAATACATGTAGCCTGCCCCAAGAAGGTTACCGAGGGATTTTTTTTTCTTCAAAAACTACTGGAAGATGTACAGTTGACCCTTGATCAATACAAGTTTAAACTGTGCAGGTCCACTTCTATGTGTATTTTTGTTCATAAATACAGTACAATACTATAAATGTATTTGATCTTCCTTATGATTTTCTTAATATTTTCTTGTCTCTTATTGTAAGGATACGATATATAATACATGTAACATATGAAATATGTATTAATTGACTGGTTATGCAATTGGTAAGGCTTCCAGCCAACTGTAGGCTATTAGTAATTAAGTTTCTGGGGAGTCAAAAGTTACACTGCACTAGAGGTCAATGCCATTAACTCCTATATTTTTCAAGGATTAACTGTACTTCAATAGATAGATATGCAGATAGACGTGTAAGCAAAATGCTAAGAAAAAATGCAGGAAACAGGATTCAACTCAGGCAAAAGAACAATAGGACAATAGCATAACCTGGCCTAGAGCATGACCAATCCAAGGCTAAGTAGGGAAGCGAGAGCTAAACTAGGAAACTAACGGGCTGAACTAGGAAAGTCCCAAGGCAAAATTAAGAAACTTATGTGTTTAAGTGTTTGGAAAAATCATTGATAGGTGTTTGGCAGATCTATAGGAGCATTTTAAAAAAAGATACATAGAAAACAAAGTAGATGAAAAATTAAAATAATTATCCTATTGATGGGTGAAAAGTGGCAAGAGAAAGGAAACACAAGCATAGTATACTATATGCCTCACCAGGGAACAATATTTATTATTTATTTATTTATTTATTTATTTATTTACAGATTTTATTTTTAGGCAATCTCTACACCCAACATGGGGCTCGAACTCACAACCCTGAGATCAAGAGTCATGAGTTCTGCCAGTCAGTTGCCCCAACAGGGAACATTGTTTAAATTTACACTGTAAACATATAAACACATAAACATATAAATGCTGACTGATAATTTATCAAAAAATTCGTGTTGTAATCATACTGGGAGGATGGGGAAAAAGGACAGAGGTGACATATGAGAGCATCCTCAACCATCAAAGCAATAATGGGAAGACAGAAAATAATGTCTAAATTGACAAAGAATACAAGTATATTATTTAGAAATATGTAGATAAACACCAGAAAAACAGCTAAGAGTTAGAAATGATGTTTTCCAGGGAGTAAAACTGAGGGAAAAGGGGAGTGAGATAAGGAAGAATGGTTTTAATTTTCTTTTAGTGCTGGCTGATAGTTTAACCTTGTATATGAATTACCTTTTTTTAATTGTTTGTTTGTTTTTGAGAGAGAGAGTGAGAGAGTATGCACTCAAGTGAGTGGAGGAGGTGCAGAGAGAGAAGGAGAGGGAGAATCCCAAGCAGGCTCCTCTCTGTCAGCACAGAGCTGGAACTCATACACTGTGAGATCATGACTTGAGCCGAAATCAAGAGTCAGATGCTTAACCGAGTAACCCAGGTGCCCCTGTATATGAATTATACTAATAAAATTTTTAAAAGAGGGACATCTGGGTGGCTCAGTCAGTTAAGCATCAGACTTCAGCTCAGGTCGTGATCTTACAGTTAGTGAGTTCAAGCCCCGTGTTGGGCTCTCCACAGTCAGCACAGAGCCTGCTTTGATCCCTTGTCCCCTTCTCTTTCTGCTCCTCCCCAGCTCATTCTCTCTCTCTCTCTCTCAAAATAAATAAATAAACTTTTAAAAAAATTTTAAAGGAGTTGGAGCACCTGGTGGCTCTGTCAGTTAAGCGTCCAATGCTTGATTTCAGCCCAGGTCATGATCTCACAGTTCATGAGTTCAAGCCCCACTCAGGCTCTGCGCTGACAGTGCAAAGCCTGCTTGGGATTCTCTCTCTCCCTCTCTCTCTGCCCCTCCCCTGCTCTCTCTCTCTCCTCTCTCTCTCTCTCTCTCCCTGTTTCTCAAAATAAATTAATTAATTTAAAAAAAGAGTTAAGGAATAAATGGAAATGTGGAGGTGGAGGCAGAAAAGGTTGAGTGTTTGGTCTGTGGCTTAACTGGGCAGAAAGGAGACAGGGCAGCAGCTATAGAGTACTGCATGGCTGAAGGAAGAATTGTGCTCCAATGGAAGAGTCCAGAGCATATTTATATCCTATGCGGAAGTAGCAGGTAAAAAGGAGAAACTGAAACAGCGGAGGATGAGGACATAACCAACAATGAAACCCTAGAGGAGGTTGTGGAGGGGAAACCCTGAATTCCATCTGGGTTGGGGAAAATTTGGAATTGTGTATCCTGTTTACTGGGAAGCCCCCTCTGTGTCCATCCTTCTCTCTGCCCTCCAACCTCCCACATAAGCGCAGTCTTCTTATCTAACATCCCTGGGTTTTTCTGATCAGGGAAGTCTCATGCTTTCCTCAGTGTTCTAAACCTATGAGGAAATGAGAAATTCAAATCTTTGTACATCTTATATTCTTGGATATGTTTTCATTTCCCTGCAACTATACTCTTCCCACATGACACATCAAAGCCATTCTTTCACTTCTTTCTTGAAGACATTCAAGTAAGAGATCTAGTAAGACCTGCTGTTAATGAATACGCTAAAACCTCTGGAGTCTGGTTGCTATCCATTAACTTGCCCTCACTGAAAATGTAACAAAATTACCAGCAGAAACTGAATATGTCTGTTTAAGCAAGTGTCCTAGACAGAAAGGTCATTTTCAAGAAATGATAAATACCCTTAGGGCCATATCCCATACAGGAACATGTCTTTAAAAAATTTTTTTTTAATGTTTATTTTTGAGAGAGAGAGAGAGAGACAGAGCACAAGCAGGGGAGGGTCAGAGAGAGGGAGACACAGAATCTGAAGCAGGTTCCAGGTTCTGCGCTGTCAACATAGAGCCCGACACAGGGCTCGGACCCATGAACTGCAAGATCATGACCTGAGCCGAAGCCTGATGCCCAATGGATTGAACCACGCAGGCGCCCCAGGAACATTTCTTATACCATGCATGCTAAATGGCCACCATCATAGCGTGCTGAAATAGTCAACCCATAAAAACTATTCTCTGGAGGGGAAGACCAGTGCTTCCTGTGTAGCTGTGCAGATTGTGCCCTGCACAACCCCAGGGGGAGCCATCACACTCCCCCCAACCCTAGGGTGGGACCTGCATAGCAGCTGTACACAGCAGCCTTGGTGAGGCCCTGGAACAATACTGTGTTCCAGGACAGGGAAAAGACTCTAACCTTTTAATCCCATTCATTCTTATAAAAGCCCATCAAGTTGCACTGTAAAAACATTATCCTCACACATGGAAGCTGGAATTGGAGTGCATTTAATCCTCTACTTCCTATTCTCAGTGGATTTCATTTCTAATATGTGGCTTAAAACAAAGCTATCCTGGGGTGCCTGGGTGGCTCAGTCGGTTAAGCGTCCGACTTCAGCTCAGGTCATGATCTCTCCGTCTGTGAGTTCGAGCCCCACGTCGGGCTCTGGGCTGATGGCTCAGAGCCTGGAGCCTGCTTCCGACTCTGTGTCTCCCTCTCTCTCTGCCCCTCCCCCATTCATGCTCTGTCTCTGTCTCAAAAAGAAATAAAACGTTAAAAAAAAAAATAAAAAACAAAACAAAACAAAAAACAAAGCTATCCAATAAATGTAGAATTGGTTCTAAAATAGGGGCGCCTGGGTGACTCAGTTGGTTAAGCGTCTGACTTCGGCTCAGGTCATGGTCTCATGGTTTGTGAGTTCAAGCCCCACGTCAGGCTCCTGGAGCCTGCTTCGGATTCTGTGTCTCCCTGTCTCTCTCTCTCTCTCTCTCTCTCTCTCTCTCTCTCTCTCTCTCTGCCCCTCCTCTCTCTCTCTCAAAAATAAGTAAACATTAAAAAAATAAATAAATAAAATAAAATTACGAAGAAACACTGCCATGGCTGCTCTTACCATTTCTTAAAAGTGAATGTGCTGTTCTGCCAAGTTTTCCTAGCAGTTGTACTTTGTAGATGACTCTATTCCAGCATCCAGATATATAAACATCCTGTACATGCACTGCTAAGCCTTTCAGGGCACTCTCCCTGCAGATGGCAGGTATGGACTTCCAGGCAGGAATGAAATAAGCATGGTATGAGTGGGTAAAAGCAGAAAACAGCATCGGTGACAATAGATTATAATAAAAGTCATTGGAGAATGACAGGTAGAGTCAGAAGTAATATAATGTCTCAGTTTTCATTTTTGACACCATTTGTTCACAGTAACACTAAATACCCTAAATGCCAAAGAAGCATTTCAAAAAAGAGTGAATATCCTTTTTTTCTTTCCTCAAAGGGGTGGTTGTGCACTTTATAAAAGGGGAAAATTTCCTTTTAAGAAAATACAAGTCAGTATTGGAAATGGAAAGATATCTTGTTTAAACTTGTTAAAAATTACATTAAAAAATTTTTTGTTAATGTTTGTTTATTTCTGAGACAGAGAGAGACAGAGCATGAGTAGGGGAGGGGCAGAGAAAGAGGGAGACAAAGAATCTGAGGCAGGCTCCAGGCTCTGAACTATCAGCACAGAGCCCGACGCGGGACTCGAACTCACAAACCACGAGTTCATGACCTGAGCTGAAGTCGGACGCTTAACCGACTGAGCCACCCAGGCGCCCCCCAAAAATCACATTTTTTAAAGTTTATTTATTTACTTTGAGAGAGAAAGAAGGCTTGAGTGTGCAAGCAGGAGAGGGGCAGAGAGAGAGAAGTAGAGAGAGAATCATCCCAAGCAAGCTCCACACTGTGCTGTCAGTGTGGAGGCCACCAGGGGCTGGGTCTCAGGAACCATGAGATCATAACCTGAGCAAATATCAAGAGTCAGACCTTTAACCAACCGAGCCACCCAGGTGTCCCTCAAAATCACATTTTATAAAATCATTTTTCTCAGTCTCTCTCCTGCTACCTTGAAATCCCATTATTATGGCATGTTAGTATGGTTACTCAACATCTTTTAATACATATGCTGAGAACTGATAAGCTACAGGCAATAAGATAGCTGATTAAAAAGAATATGGGGGCACCTGGGTGGCTTAGTCAGTTACGCATCCGACTCTTGATTTTGGCTCTGGTCATGATCCAGGGTTGTGGGATCAAGCCCCATGTTGGGCTCTGTGCTGACAGTGCAGATTCTCTCTCTCTCTCTCCCTCTCTTTCTCTCTGTTTCTCTCCTGCTTGTGCTCTCTCTCTCTCAAAATAAATAAACATTAAAAAAATGTATGAATTCTGTGAGGCATCTACTGCCATCATATACAATTCAAGTCCAAGTTCTGCAAGAGATAGGAAATTGGTATGGAAAGAACTCAAAGAAGAGCCTCTTTATTATGAAGCATGATGATTTAATGATAAAAGCTAATCAAATATCTTTTTTTAAAAAATCTATCTTTCCCCAAATATCAACAGCAGGGACTATACAAATAATTTTGGAACCCTCACAATTCAGAAGTGGAAAAATAACAACCTGTAACTTTATAGTTATTGTATTTTTATAAAGTTCACTCAATTGGCTTAAAAATTTTGGCAAAGGTGCTGCCTACATGAGACCTCAGATGCTAAGCTGCGGGTTATTAGCCTTGAGCTCATTTGTGGTTATTTGACCAGGAAGCACAATGTCCACTTTAATAACATGGTTAATCCTCTCACAAAGACACCTGGCATTTTGCATTCACACAGTTTCATGCTTATTAAAACATGCTTGAAATTAATGAAAATAATACAAATATAAGTAAAACTGACAGGAATAATAATTCATTTCATCACACCACACACACACACACACACACACACACACACACACACACCACAATCATGAACTGGTTCTATATTTGCAAGTAAAGTCCACATTCAACTGAGGAAAATATTTGAATTCAATTAAGCTGTGCATGATGTCATTTTTTTTTCTTGGCATTAGTGTATCACAATTACTTTCTTCTATTTTCTATCCATTACAACCTCTGTTGAGGTTGTAATGGATAGAAGGGCCATTTGGCAGCTCTATTCAAACTGCTCCACAATTTAAATCAATTGCACACTTGAATAGAGCATGAGTTTGACATTAGTGGTTCTAAAATTATCATCTCTAAAATTCTGGGAATGTTTTGGAGATGGCCAAAACCTCTTTAGTACACACAGACACACACAAATAAGTAAAACTCTGTTTTTAGGATTCCATATTTCATTTCCATTTTATTTCATATTCAAATTATTTCCTGAAATCATCCCAGAGGCTTTAGTTTTGCAAAACTTTAGAGGTCCAGGCCCTGTGAGAGCTAGGAGGTGTTTTTTCCAGCACATGAAGCAAATTCAGGATCTGATAGAGGCAAATGACAATTGTTAAACTATTTCCTATTTCATAATAGAATTTCTGAAAAATCAATTATTGTGGAGATAGGCCTATTAAATCTGATTTACAATTAGGAAATACGGGATCTGTCTTTGGAGATGATGAGATCCAGCTCACATATCTTACTGACAAAGAGACTGAGGCTCAGATGGATTAACTGGTGGGTCCACTTTCTAGAAGCAAAAATGGGACTAGAAGTCAGGCCCTGCCTCAGGCCCAGCATCCTCAACAAAGCACACAGCAAACTGTAGTTCTGCTGGTTAGTTCTTTTCTCTAGCATCAAAACAAATTTACAAAATAGGAAACACACATGGCTATTAGTCGATTATTTTATAAACAAGATATTTAAAACTTGTTAGTACATGTAGAGAGTTGGCACAAACAGACGAAGGTCCGTTTTCATGGCAGCAGTAGCATCTGCACAACATACCCCCTCAGCCACTGCCCTCAGCCCTTCCCCCCTCCAAGAGAGGTAGCGCTGCCGGCTGCCGATTTCTTCAGCTCTATTTTCATAGACTGAGTCTCAGCTCGAGGCTCGAATTTGGTCAGATTTCCTGCTCCTGGGGCTGCCACTACTGGCTTTCCTGCTTTCATACCTTTTGACATAGGAATGCGGGTGGGTGTAGGTCGCTGGGATGACCCGTCTTGTCCTGACTGTAAGAGAGAAAATATAGAGACACAGGGAGATACTGGTGAGTTTCCACCTGGATTTGCCGTCAACCTGAGCATTAGCAAGACAGGAATGCCCACAGATGACAACCCCCCCCCCCCCAGATAAAATGGTTAGAAACTTGGAGCTGGGATCTAATCCACTCTGATTGCCTCCCTTTTCCATGTCCTGAAACACCTACGCCAAACTTCCTTCTCTTCTCAAGCCTCTGACCCACTTCCTCTATCTACCCTTCCAGAAGTGACCTTAACTCCTATTTCACAGAGAAAATACAGCCATCTGGCATAAACTCAGGCAACTTTACTCCCACTGTCCCCCAAATTATCTGCACTTTCTTGGAGTGGATGAAGCAGCTCTCCCTCCACCTCTTAATGATGTTGGATTCTCATTTTCTTTAAAGACTTTTTTAAATTTTTTTTTATTATTTATTTATTTTTTTAATGTTTTATTTATTTTTAAGACAGACAGAGACAGAGCATGAGTGGGGATGGGGCAGAGAGAGAGGGAGACACAGAATCTGAAGCAGGCTCCAGGCTCCGAGCTGTCAGCACAGAGCCCGACACAGGGCTTGAACTCACAAACTGTGAGATCATGACCTGGGCTACAGTCAGACACTCAACCAACTGAGCCACCCAGGTGCCCCTTATTTTTTTATTTGAGAGAGAGAGAGAGAGAGAGAGAGAGTATGTGAGCAGGGGAGGGGGCAGAGGGAAAGAGAGAGAATCTCAAGCAGGCTCCACGCTCAGCACGGAGCCCAACGTGGAGCTCAGTCCCATGACCCTGTGATCATGACCTGAACCAAAACCAAGAGTCAGACGCTCAACAGACAGAGCCACCCAGGTGCCCCTCTTTTCATTTTTTACAGTTACTGCTGGCCATACCCTTCTTTTTGAAGTTCTTTTAAAACTCTCTTGCCCATGATACCTTCTTCCTGGAGTCTCACACATTCACCTCTTGTCTGATGACTCCTATTCAGTCTCTGGTTGGCTCCTTGTCATAGCTTGCCTTTCTTCTAAACGTGGGTGTCACCATGCTTCATTCTCAGCTCTCTTTTAATTTTTCACATTTACCCTGAGAATCACCTCATTTGTCACCCCATGTGTTGATGAGCTCCAGTCCCTTCAATGATCTTCTGGAATACACATCTATATTTCCCACTTGCCAGACATTACCACTGTCTTGCAGACATCTCAAATATAAGTGCCCCAAACATGACTTATATTGTCCCCAAAGAGTAGCCTTCCTATGTTTTTCATCCTATCTACCCATAGAGCCACACCAGAAACTTCAGAGCCACCCTCTATACTCAGTTTGTCACGAAATCTTCGATCCTATCTTTAAGATATCTCTGTCTTCATTTTCACTACCACAGTTCAAGCCTACACCGTCTCTAGCCTGGAAGATTGCAACAGTATCCCTGTCAGTCTTTGTCCCTTCCAATTTATTTTTAAATTGTTTTATAGACATATGTTTCTAAAACATAAGTAATGTAGTTTTTTTAAATTATCAATACCCCTTCAATGGCTCCCTTTGTCTACTCTATGAGATCAAATGTCAATTTCATAATACGCCACATACGTCTCTTCAGTATCTGACTCCAGTTTGCCTCTGTATTTTCTGTTCTTGCATTATGTCCCTACACCCAACTGCTGCAGTACAATAGGAATGGTCACCTTTCCTGGAACATGTCAGGCTTCTTCACAGAGCCACACTTTTGCACAGGCTGTTCTCTCTACATACTCTTTCCCTTTTCCTTCTTAAAAAATTTCTCCTTATCTGTGAAAACTTCCTCTTCCAGGAAGTCTTCTCTGGGTTCCTTTGTACATACCTCTATCCTAGAACCACTAGGTAGGTTCCAATCCTGCCTTTGGAACTTCTAAAGGTCCTCTTTGCAGTTGGGCACCAAACCCAGTGCCCAGAGTGTAGCTAAACACCCTATAAATGTTGAATAAATACATGTACAAATGAACTAGTCTCACTATTCTATTTCTAAGAGAGGCGTCCCAAACTTTTTGTTATCCTTGATTTTATGGAATCTGACATATCTGAATTAAGTGGGCCATCCTTTAGGCCTATAAATCCTAAACAGTTGTTTTGAAATCTTGTTTGTATATGGGTTTAATCAGTAGCCAACAATGTTGCTAAAGAAAGTAAAGCTATTTTGATCTGACCCTTAAAATGGTACTAAGATGTTTCAGCAGAAAATCTGCTCTGAGCTACAACTTAAACCTCCACTATCTTTTTTATAAAAATTATTAGAGAGAAGTGACCATGCACAAGCAAACTATGCTCTGTGTTGCTTAAAAAGCAATATTATATTGAACCATTCAAGAAGTGTGAGCAATTCTGAATGCTATTTAGCTCCTATAGAGCCAGTAATGAAAAGCTTTACAAACAAAGCAATTAGTAATTCACACTTTGAAGTCTGTCTTGAATCTGTGTTGGTACACAGAAAATTAAAGTAAATTTAATTGAGGATATGGGACAATAAGCCACAGTTTCTATACTTAAATAATAAGCTTCCTGTCTTTCCTAAGAGTTTCTAATACATGGAACAGAATTTGTTCAGAATCTAGGAATAATAATTTCTAGTTTATTGGTTTAAATTAAAATCTAAACAGTACATGTTCTTCTATAATTTAATTTACTAATTTGTTCCAAGTAAATGAAGACAATCACTGGAAGTATTTCTAAAAACAGGATTTATTTTTAAGCTCTGGTTTTTATGTCTGAGACATGCTTTTTCATAATCACTCATTTAGCCTTCTAGTTATTAAATAAATATTTATCAAGCATCTGCTCTCTGAAAGATACTATTAATAAAATATAGTGCTTAGACATATAAACCCATTTTTTTTTACTTTTAAAAAAGTTAATATTAAGAACTTTTAATCTTATTTTTGGAAAAAATATGACTATGGCCATACATAACCACATATTGAATATTTTAAGTTATAGAAATATAACCCAGGAGGCAGTTTTAATTCTTCCTGCATATTGACCATTTCTCTCAGTCTCCATTTTTAAAAGTATTTTAAACAAAAAACTAAACTTTAAACCTGATTATTATCGTATGCTGACATTATAAAGAGGCCATATTTGCAAGAATTTGGGGGGTCTTCATACTTTACATAAAAAAAAGAAATTTTCCCTCAAAATGAGTTCAATTTATTAAAACATTAGGCCACTTTTTATTTTCATGTCTTGGTGTAGCTGGTCCTCTAGGAAACATCTGCTAGTGGGCTCAGGTAGAGCGAGAGGCATGTGCTTTTGTTGTACTTTGGGCACTGGGTGATTCTCACAAGTCACTTCTCCCTCCCTCAGCCTCCACTCTGGAGCCTCTTCTACTCACCACTGACTGGGTTCCTCGAGTAGATGAGGTTGTGACCGGTGTTATGGTGATAGTGCTCATCACTTTGCTCGCACCAGGTCTCGATGAGAGATGGTTCCTAGGGGAGCGAAGGACGGTGCCTGTGGAAACCTCCTTTTCAGCTGTCACGTTGACAGGTCGGACAGTAATAACTGGACTTGTTCCTTCAGCTGAAGTCCCAGGGGATCGTTTAAACTGAGAACCTAAATGAATGTGAATTTTATTGTCTTCCGTGGTTATGATATTGGCATTGGAGTTATATTTCCGTAGTGGAGTTGGAACAGTCTGTTTTTCTGGGGTGACTTTGAGGACAGTCCTTCCCATGGGCATTTCCTGGGATTCAGGAGAGACTCCAATCTCAGCTGGTGCTGCTGATGTAGACACTGTCATTATCTGAATGGGGGATGTGGGCCTGTCTGCAAACATACCTCTTCCACTTTCTGGGGTCTTCTCTCTAGAAAATGTAGTAATCGTGACCGGGGACATGGCTCGTTCTGTGCCAAGAGTAGCATCTCCACTTTTTGGTTTTTGAGACATGACATTTGGCGATGGAATAATGGTTATCCTTGGTTTCTGATTCCCTAAGGTAGGAATGACGGTGGTACTAGAAAAAAATTCTTCAGATGTTGGGCTTGTTATTTCCAAAGTTGCAGTACTATTCTCATGGTCTGGTGTCACTCGAATATGCAGAGGCTGGCCTTGCTTTGGTGAAAGGACCAGTTCTCCTGGGTGCCCTGGACTGGGATTTGTTCGAGGCCCTTTCTCCTGAGTGATTGGGGGCCCATTTTCCCTTTTTCTCATCCATGGAATCCAAGACTTTCTCATAGTGAGCTCATTTGCTGCTGGAGGATACCTATCTAGAACAGAGGATCGTTCCATAGGTTTTTTCAATCCTACCTGTCGAAGATTGCTCATGATGTGATTTTCTTCTTGAAAGGATTTCCGTATAAATACTGCTGGTGTTTCTTCCTCTGCCGCCTCACTGCTCACCGCGTCAGTCTGCACTCCAGTTGACGTCACAGGAATATCCACCATTCTTCTCCCATTCACACTGGGTCGAAGAGCTCGGCTATAACGCTTCGAAAGCTCCAACTCTTTGGTCAGATTGAGGACCTCCTGCCCCATGTTTTTGTTCTTATTTTCTTCTTCCAAAAATCTTTGTTGAAGGACAGAATAATCCACTTGAAGTTGAGAAAGTTGATCTTCTTTGTTCATTAATTCATGGATCTTCTCTTTAAGAGCTTGTACTTCGGCTTTTAAGTCTCGACTTTTAGCTTCTTCTAACCGAAATCTGTGTCTCAGCTCTGCTTCCTGACTCACAGCCTCACCTTTCTCGATTGCTTTATTTTTGGCAATTTGGTGCTTTATCTCCTCCAGTTGTTGAGAGAGGAAATTAGCCTTGTCCTGCTCAGTTCTAAATTTCTGCTCTAACTGATCATACTCATCCTCCGTCTTCATCAGATCCCCCTCAACCACCTCCAATTGTTGGAGGCGTTTCTTCAGTCTCTCAATTTCAAGTGTTAGTTCCTTAATCTTGTTATCTTCTGGGCAGGTGAGCTCAGATCCTTTTCGAGACCTTCCTCTTGTTATTTCCCTTTCCACTTCCTCTATTCCATCAAGTCTCTTCTTTAATAAGTCAACACTGCAGCTTAATTCAGAGGATTTTTCTTCTTCGCTTTTCAGTTTACCTATTAACTCATCTCTTTCTTTTGTCAAATTGTACACCTTTTCCTCCATTTCAGATTTCAGTTTTAAAAGCTTCTTACTTTCTTCAATTAGTTTTTCAGTTACATCCATAACCTTTCCTTGTTCCACCTTAAAATTTTTATTGAGTCCATCCACTTTTCTCTCTTCTTGCTTTATTTTTTCCATCATATTTTTCCTTTCATCAACCAGCATCACAGTAAATGACTTCAACTTTGTAAGGTCATCTTTTAGACTTAATTCAGCCTTTTCCAATCGACTTTCAGAACATTCCAGTTCTTTAACTCGACTCTTGACCACCTCCAGCTCATTTAGCAGGTCCTTGGTTAAGTTCTTTTCTTTCTCCAGGTTTAGATGTAGCTGGGTACACTCAGATTTACTCTTGCTAAATGCTTCCTCCAATTTCTCCAGTTCAGACATTCTCTTCTGTAACTTCTCGACTTCAAGTTTGAGTTCCCGACTGTGGTGTTCTTCCTCTTGCAGCTTCTTCCGCAACTCCCTGCACTGGGATTCAGTTTTAGTGATCTCCTCATCTTTACCCTCCATTTCTAACACGCGCTTCCGGAGATTTTCCACTTCAGCCATAAGGCTGGAGTTGCCACATTCCCCTTTGGCAATTTTATCTCTTAATTCCTGAAGTTCTTCCTCTGCCTTTTGAAGGTTTTTGTTGGTCTCTTCCAGTTCCTCAATTCTCTGACTCAAGCCAACCAGCTTGAGTCTAAGTTGCCTGTTGTGAGACTCTTGATTAGCCAATTTAGCATTCATCTCTTCATGCTCTTGAGAAAACCTCGAAGCCTTGTGTTCAAAATCCACTTCCAACTTGAGCAGTTTCTGCCTGTCTTCTTTGGATTTGGAAGTAATGGCTTTGAGCTTTTCTTCTTCTTCCCTCAGTTTCTGAGTAAGATCCTGTACTTTCTGGCTTTGCAGGCCAAGTTGTTCAATATGCATTTGCCTTTCATCCACCAGCATGAGTGCAAAGGACTTGAGTTTCACAAGCTCATCTCTTAGTTTATTGAGTCGCTTAGCATTTTCCTTTTCTTTTCGGGCCTGGTAAGCCTTTTCTTGTTCAAGGAGCTTTTTCAACCTAGGAAACAAAATATATTAAGATATTATAGTTTGTTATTATATTATACATATGTCATATATATTTATTCTTATACATATTAAAAAAATTCATCAGCAAAAAAAGTTTGTCTTAGATATTAAATAAAAAGTGAAATGCTATTACAATAAATACCTACCAACTACTCCAATATCAAGGCTTTAACAGATAGTCATTAAGGACACTAATCCAAAGTCAGGTTATTTGTTCCCCTTGGGGAGGGGTAGTTACCAGAAGTGGGCATGAAAAGGACTCTTCAGGTACTGGTTTCTGTTTCATGACTTATGTGTTGGTTACACAGGATTGTTCAGCTTATGAAATTTCACTAACCTGAACACTTATGAGTGCTTTTCTGCAAATGTATTATACTTCAATAACTTAACCATTGAGTAACACTTAGGTTGTACAATAATAGTGGCTATTTAAATAGTGTTTTCTGTATTCTAAGCACAATGTGTGTTATGTGTTTATCTTCACAGCAATCCTCTGAGACATGTACTGCTACTGTCATCCCAATAAGGAATGTGAGACAGGGCTCTTGCACATTCCCATGGTCAGTAGGTGGCAATTCTGGGATTCAGACTCAGGAAGAATCCTTCTGGATCCTCAGGATCCAGAATCCTTGCTCCTCACCTCTACATCTTATGACTTCAAAATGTAATTTTATTTTATGGGGCACCTGGGTGGTTCACTTGGTTAAGCCTCCGACTTCAGCTCAGGTCATGATCTCACAGTTCGTGGGTTCAAGCCCCATGTCAAGGCTCTGTGCTGACAGATCAGAACCTGAAGCCTGCTTCGGATTCTGTGTCTCCCTTTCTCTCTGTCCCTCCCCTGCTTGTGCTGTCTTCTCTCTCTCTCTCTCTCTCAAAAATGAATACACATTAAATATATATATATATATATATATGTATATATATATATATATATATATATAATTTTATTTTAAGTCAAAGGGAAGGCGCAGAACAAAAAGAACCTTGGGACTTTTTAATTATGTATGCAACTATCACCTGATAGGAACAAACCAAGACAAGCTTTCTGATAGAAAGCTGATCTACATAAACTAGCTAATGAAGAACTGGCACAGAATTTTGGCTCAGTTTCTGGATTTAAACAAAAAAAATTAAAAAAAAAAATTTTTTTTCAACGTTTTTTATTTATTTTTGGGACAGAGAGAGACAGAGCATGAACCGGGGAGGGGCAGAGAGAGAGGGAGACACAGAATCGGAAGCAGGCTCCAGGCTCCGAGCCATCAGCCCAGAGCCTGACGCGGGGCTCGAACTCACGGACGGCGAGATCGTGACCTGGCTGAAGTCGGACGCCCAACCGACTGCGCCACCCAGGCGCCCCTAAACAAAAATTTTAAATAGAGAACTAGGTTGGGAGGAAATCAATTACTATCAATATAACAGGAATTATTATGCTACAGGAATTATTATGTTTTACATGTGTGAAATACATTTTCTCTATGGTGTTTATGTATAGCATTAAAAAAGTAGGAATATAAATACACCAGAATAACTATTTACCATCCTTGTGTTGATGAATCAATTTGCACCAATTTTTTTTATGGAAGTATAGTTACAAAGTTACATTAGCTTCAGGTGCACAACATAGTGATTCAACAACTCTATACATAATGCTGTGCTCACCACAAGTGTGGCTACCATCTGTCACAATACAACACTATTACAATATCATTGACTATATTCCTTATGCTGTAACTTTTATTCCCGTGACTGATTCATTCCATAACTGGAAGCCTGTATCTCCCACTCCCCTTCATAACGTGCACCAATTTTAATAGTTATTTTCAGTTATCTATAAAAATGGAATTAAAATAATCATATGGGAATGCAAGCTGGTACAGCCAATCTGAAAAAGAGTATGGAGGTTCCTCAAAAACTAAAAATAGAACTACCCTACAACCCAGCAATTGCACTACTAGGCATTTACCCACGGGATACAGGTGTGCTGTTTTGAAGGGACACATGCACCCCCATGTTTATAGCAGCACTATCAACAATAGCCAAAGTATGGAAAGAGCCCAAATGTCCATCAATGGATGAATGGATAAAGAAGATGTGGTATATATGTATACAATGGAGTATTACTCAGCAATCAAAAAGAATGAAATCTTGTCATTTGCAACTACGTGGATGGAACTGGAGGGTATTATGCTAAGTGAAATTAGTCAGAGAAAGACACAAATCATATGACTTCACTCATATGAGGACTTTAAGAGACAAAACAGATGAACATAAGGTAAGGGAAACAAAAATAATATAAAAACAGGGAGGGGACAAAACAAGAGACTCATAAATATGGAGAATAAACTGAGGGTTACTGGAGGGGTTGTGGGGGGGGATGGGCTAAATGGGTAAGGGGCACTAAGGAATCTACTCCTGAAATCATTGTTGCACTGTATGCTGACTAATTTGGATGTAAATTTTAAAAAATAAAAAATAAGATAAAATAAAATAATCATATTTACTTTATATAGTATAAGAATGCTTCTTAATATTAATATTTATATCAGAGAAGCAAGTTGTAAACAACCTGTATTTGTTTTAAGAATATTTTATTCTTTCAATATATTTTGCACCTTACTTATTTAAAGTGATTTATTTCATATTTATGACTAGATTAGCTGTTAATCAAGAAATAGAAGCTAATAGTCTCACATTGCATTGTACAAGAAATGACTGAACATATATTGAAGCTATTTGCAGTGTTAAAGAATTATTATAGAAATGATTCAGATGATATAATTAAGATTTTTTATGGAATTTACTTTTACAAAACATATCCTTGTGTCTAAGCATCTATTAACTAAATGCATAATTTCCCAAACCCATTATGACTTTATTCTTACAATGGAAGAAAAAGATTGTTTTCAAATTCTTTGGGTTCACATGAGTAATACTGTAATCGCTTCATTAAGTGTGGTTCTTACATGTGTAAAGAGAATTTTATTGATCATCTTCTTTTTTACTTGAAGTCAAAACAACTGAAATAATGTCACAGAACTATAGAGTGGGAGATAATTTTGGGGATATTTTCAAATTCCTTAGCCTTAACAAGACTATCAAAAGTAATTCATTGAAAACATCAGTGCTTTCAACTCTAAGCTTAAAATGTTAAAATTTCTAAAGATATTTGTTTAAATATCCTATGCCTCTATGCTATTACAGACAGTGGGTTGGAGTAACTAAAACATGGGCTTTGGGGTCAGACAGCTGCATCTGAATTCTGGCTCTGTCATTTTTTGACTGTAACCTCTGGCCAATTGCTGAAACTCTTTGACCCTCAGTTTTTTCACTTGTAAAGCAAAGATGTTATACCTACCTCATAGAATTGTTCTCAAAATTGAGATAGTAGAAGTAAAGTGACTGACATACAGACTCTATACACAGATATAATAAAACACAAAAATAAATATAAGAACTAAAAAGTATGTATCTGAAAAGTCTGTCCCATGCTTTTTTGTGTTTACACTGTAAATATTTTCATTTCAGTAACTTTGGTGTAAAACCTGGGGTATTAACTTTTCAGCCAGAGAAAAGTAGAAGGTCTCTTATGAGTAGGAAGTTCTGTGAGCCAAAGCATGACCATCGCAGGAATCTGGCTTCCAAGAAACCACATTTTTTCATGTCCTCTTAGCTGTGATTCTCTCTCTCTCTCTCTCTCTCTCTCTCTCTCTCTCTCCTTCTCTCTCTCCCCTTTCTCTTTGTCCCATTAAGCTTTCTCCTTCCCTCTTCTATCACTTCTTAAATTATTCCCATCTCTCAGTTAAAGTGGCTCTTACAGCAATACACAGCCCATTCTCTGCATTCTCCCAAAATTCAGTTACAGCTTTGATTTAGCTGAGGGTTAGATCCATAACCAAGGTAAAGTTGTGTGACTCAGTCAGGACAGCCTGCCAATAACCTTCTGTGCAAACAGACTTGCATTTAAACTTCTACAGGGAGAACACTGGGGATGGGAAAGATGGGATGAATTGTGAAGACTTTGCAAAAGGTAACTGGCATGGGCATTGTGACTGTTCACTTGCTAGGAAAAAGGGATAGAGAAATTGAAAAAAATTACTTTGATGCTTTTAATCTGCACAACTACAAATAATACCTTTAACAGGAATGGGAAAAACTGGTGAGAAATAGTATTGGTAGAAAATTGAGGTAATAGCAAGATAGTCAAGTTTAAAAGTGTACCAGGTAATACTTAACAATACTGTATTGTACACTTAAAAAATTAAGAGGGTAGATCTCATGTTAAATGTTCTTTCCATAGAGATAATTTTTCCAGTATACCAAGCAATTAGAAATATAGTACTTTTGGTGTAAATCCTATAAATTTTACAGCTCATCTTAACATCTTAACCCCATTACCCTAATGACTTCCTCCTGTCATTACTCCTGTGCAAAGCCTTGAGCATCTTCTGCTGATAATTCTGCAACAGCCTCCTAATGGATCTCCTCACAAGCCCTGCCACTTGTTAGCTGTGTGATCTTGGACAACTTATATAACTTATTTGTATACCTCACTTCCCTCACTTATAACTCGGGCATCAATACAGTACCTGATTCATAGGGTTTGTGTGAGATGCATATTGGTTAATATACGGAAAAGCACTTATAACAGTGCCTGGTCCATAGCAAGTGTACTTTTGGCTATGTTTATATTATAATAATTATTATTACTTACTCTCACCCAAATTTAAATATAATCACAGGCTATAATGGAACTCTAACTTCCCATGCCTTCTTGTTGCTCTAAGAATAGAGGTGAAAAATCTATAACATGGCCTAGCATGATTTGATTCCTGACCATGTTGGCAGGTTCTGAAGCCAGTCTTTCCCCCTGTTATCTAAGCTGCTCACATTCCTTAAATATGCTGTGCCTTCTGCTTAGTATTTCCTCCCCACTCCTCCATTCACTCTGGCACAATATCCAGCTGATTTTCATCCTTCCAAAGTTTCACTTAAATGTCACTTCTTCCAGAAGCCTTGCAGGACCAACCTGATTAAGTTATACATTCTTATAGACTCCCATAATACCCTGAAACCTTTATAACATTAATCAACTTACAACTTTTTAAAAGACTTTATTTTTAAGCAGTCTCTACACCCAACATGGGGCTCAGACTCACAACCCCGAGATCAAGAGTCTCACGCTCTTCCAACTGAACCAGCCAGGCACCCCTTGACTTTATTAACACAAGTTGCATGAGGATACAGGCCACGTCTGTCTTGTTTGCCCCCTAGCACAATGCCTGATACATCGGAAGTGCTCAAAAAATAGTGAGTGAATAGATAAATGAAAGAATAAATAAGCTTGATCTAGAAATACAGCTCAAGTCATCTTCTATAGAGATGTGTGAACTAAAGTCCCTCACAATACTGAGTATAAATTTTTGCTGAGTGGATATCGTGGCTGTTATTGGGCCAGTAATTTGATATTAATAATGGTTATTAGACGACAAGTGGCTCTGATCTAGTGAGCAGTGGCCTCTCTTGAAGACTGTGGTCATTCTAGTCATTGGTTGCCTAGGAAAGAGGTGTTATCTCCTAAGTGGGAAACCAAAGCTGAGAGATCGAGCCCTCTCTGCGTGGATGGGAAGGTATCACTTAATATCTCTCTTTAGTACCAGATGATGAACAACCACTAGATAACCTATAAAGTGCCTCTGGGAATATTAGAACCTTAACCAATACTTTGTTGACCAGACTAAAGGAAGGCTTTTGTGTCTCTCTCATAGGTTCTGGTGTGCTCTTTGTTTATTTTGTTTGCTTGCTTGTTTTAGTTCTTTTTAAGAAAAGTTTCCAACCTTTGTTGCAGAGAAACAAGAGGAGGTATTTTACCCACAGCTGGACCAGAATGTTGGGGCAGTGTACGTCTGGAGTCTATTGGGAGGAATAGTAGTAGTTAAAGTGAGAGAAGCCTCAGGAAGAAAGAAAGTTATTGGAGGTCTTGGGGCTCTTTTGTCACCCATCCCTTCCTACATAGAAACTTGTATAGTGCTAAAGCTTGGTAATTCTTGGATTTTCATTTCAGTAAGTGGAGGGAGGAGGTGGTGACAGTGCCTTAGACGTGGAAATAAATTTGATCTCCAAGGAGAAACTATGTGGAAAGAGAAAAAGTAAAAGATAGAGAAAAGACTTTGGGAAATGCCTAAAATTAAGGGGTAAAAAGGAATGGGGAGGAGGGGCGCCTGAATGGCTCAGTCCACTGAGCATCTCTGACTCTTGATTTTGTCTCAAGTCTTGACCTCACAGTGGTTCGTGAGTTCCAGCCCTGCATTGGGCTCTGCACAGACACCATGCAGCCTCTTTGGGATTCTCTCTGTCCCCTTGTTTCTCTGCCCCTCCACCACTTGAGCGCATGCACACACTCTCTCACACACACACAAATTAATAAATATTCCAAAAAAAAAAAAAAGAAGGAAGAATGAGGAGGAGCTAGTGAAGGTCTGGCAGGAGAGATAAGAGGAGGGAGATATACTAGTAGCAACACTGGACCGCCAAAGGAAGGGAGCACTGCTTTCCATTCATCTACCTCCCTCCCTAGTCAATTTAGCCTTCTACTTCAGATGGGTTTTTTTTCTCCCCTTCTATCTAGAAATCCTCATTTTTATATTAAACAAGCATTCAAAAGTATCACCACATAACTATTCACAATAGATAATGACTATGGCAGGTTATGTCTTTTTCAAACAATTTCCTAATAGTTACAATGTCACTGTACTTAAACAATTCATTTGCTTTACATTACTGGGCACCGTTGCCATGTAATTATGCTATTTAAGGAGTAGAATGAAAGGGTGTAGGTGTTGTTTGTGCCAACTGGTCTTACCACCTCCTCTCTGCCCATCTTGCCATTCTTCAACCATGCCCTGATTTTAGGAAGATTAGCATAAAAAGGAAACAAACCAGAAGACCAAGACTAAGATGAATTAGTACCCCGATTCTCATCAGCATTACAGGCATTTGATACCCTGAAATCAAATTTATTCTTGGCAAGTTCTTAATTTTCAACAAGCATTTTATCCTGTTTAAAGGATGAAAGGAAGACAAATACACAATCTAATAGATTTTCAGAATTCTATTGTCTTTCTTAATAACTATTCTTAAATGTGTTCCTCATTTTTCTTTTCATACTAAATGAAACCATGATCTTTTTATTTTGAGACTTTACCATTTACAAATGTTCAGAAATTTAACTATTTTCAACTAGAAGACTTTAAAAGTATAAGCCCAAATGTTCTATGATTGTTTATGGTATACATATTAGTCAAGATGCATCAATTTGTGTAATTAAAACTGGTAAATTTTATTTTATGTAAATTATATCTCAATAAAAAAAGTAGCAATAAAAAGAATATAAAAGGCCCTACAAAGTGTTCCAAATGTCAGAGAAATGGAAAAAAAGTTGCAAACTAATATTATGAGAGTGACTTAAAATATAATAGAAAACATAAAATAGATTATTATTAAGCTTAAGGCAGAAAGATGTGAAAGCAGAGGTAGGAACACTAAAGAGAAGATGTCTAACATTTTCAGCTAGGGTTGGGGAAGCTGGTAGGAAAACATGTTCTGGGGTAAACATGTTTCAGGTACTAGAAAACCTCTAGTCCTAATATTATTTCAAGGCACTCTTAAAAACCCACCCCAAATCCCAATATGTATATGTATGTATGTATGTATGTATGTATGTATGTATGTATATGTATAAATATATGTATGTATATAATATGTATATATGTATGTATATATATATGTGTGTATATATATATGAGATTACATATATATATATAAGATTAGCATGTTCCCACTTAAATTTAAAGTTGTTTTTCTTTATGGAAATCATCTAGTTAGTAAATAATGATAGAATGCCATTATTAATGAATAAAGAATTATAGAAGACCACTATTTTGCAATATCCAAAGAAATGATGGATGTAGGTAATGTTCATCAATGTCTCTGAAGAGAGCTAGCCAAACATTGTATACATGTGTACATACTTCCACCAAGAAATATTCCTACCCAAAAAATAAACCTGAATAAGATCAAGCCCCTATAACTACTTACTAGTTTAAGGAAAGACATGGGCAAGAAACATACTAAATGATACTGTGATGATACAATCAGAAAAATCCAAAATGTAGGGGACTACAGAGGATAAAATACCTAGTATTTTCAATAAATAAATTGCAAGAAGAAAAAGAGTGGGGGAGGAGAAACTATAGATTAAAAGAAATTTATAAGATGTATCAACCAATTATAATACATTTGGATTCTTATTTAAGCTATTTTTAAAACAATAGGAAAAATTAGGTTATAAGGAATTATTACTAAATTTAGGTAGTGTAAGGATATTGTTAAGAGAATCCTTACCATTTAGAAATATATATTGAAATATTTATGCATGAAGTGATATGTCTGGAACTTTTATAAAAATAAAATAATCCAGGGCCAAAAAAAAAAAAAAGACAACAAACCCAGGGCAATGGGAATAGATGAAACCAGACCAGTCATGAATTAACTGTTGAAGCTAAGTGACAGATATATGGGCATTCATTACATTATTCTCTTTATTCTTGTAAATATTTGAAATTTTCCATAATAAAGTTTTTTTAACCCCCTTTAAGATCTTTACCTCCCCCCTCCCACACCAAGTTTCAACTCCTTTGATATCTGGTCATAATTTTTACTTTCTTTACGGTTCCATGTATCTCTCATATTTGTCTGTAATTGTGGGTGATTCTTCCATTCATTTCCATATTTATAAAATCAAGCATATTAGAGACTTTTACCTTTTCTTCCTCATTGGGATACATTTGATGCTTAGTCAAACTTATGGTAAAAAAAGCATCCTTGCTGTGTTCTGTTCCACAGGTATTTATGAGTTTATCTTTCCTTTTAAGTACAATTTTTGTTGTTGTTTTGGGGAGAGGAGAAATGAGAGGTTTTTTTTGTTTTGTTTTGTTTTTTAAATCTTATCCTGGTTATCCATCCTTGAGACAAACAAACACCTTTCCTAGAACAGTTATAGATCTGTACTCCTAAAAACCCAGGGCCACACCTGATTATAATGATTCTCACTCCTTGTCCTCCGAAAGTAAACCATATAAGATTTCACAGGTTCTTTTCCCCAACTTTCTTTATACTCTCACTTCTATTATTTCTCCAAATTTATCAGCATTAGCCCCAGACAAGCAATTTTCTCTTTGCTTTCTTTAGATGTCACTTGTTACCATCTTAATCCTCTGGAACCCATTTTGAAATGCTGATGTCATTTTAAAAGTTAACTACATTTGTTTCTGAGCCAGATCATGCTAATTTCCCTTCTCACTATTTCTCTTCCCTTTCACTATTTTTATTCTCCTATTCTTCTTCAATTCCCCCTGTATGTATGCCTCTCTCTCATAAAAGAGAAAAGGCAGGTTAAAACTAGCAAGGGCATGATAGTAATTAAAGATGAATGAACCTCAAAAGAGTCAAGCTTGCATGCAGTTAGAAGTCTTTAATCACATGCATTTTTTCCCAGCTAGAGCATAGAACAGAGCTAAGCAGCTTGGTAACATGATAGGACATGGTTTTACCAAATGACTCAGAAAGAAGTGTTAGTTTTTCATAAATTGCCCCAGTTCCTCAAGATGGTGTCTATTATAATAATTATTCAGAATTAATCTAACCTCCTGATATCCTGCATAGGACTGGGATTAGGGTGAGGTGAATAAGGCTGGGTTGTTAGATCTTGTCCTCATTTGAAATTTTGACATTTAATTCATCATTGATTTTTTTTTGCATTGATTTGTACCTTAAAACATAATGCATTAAAATATTGTGTATCTTGCTTACTGAATTATTCGATATCCCCTTAAATTTTGTGCCTAAGGTGATAGCTTCATTTGCCTCACCCTAGTCCCAGCCCTGAGCTCTGAGTGCTAGATAATCATTTTCTTTATGTACAAGTAAATGGCAGATCCTTCACAGCAGGACACAAACTTTTAAGTTTTGTTTTTCTTTTGTGTTTTTTAAGTAGTGGGGGTGAATTTACAAAAGGCTTTGTACACTTTTTACTTTTTCCCTATTGTGAAAACCAGCAGTACTGTGGAACACCTGATCTCACACTTTTTTGACCCAGGTCCAGTAGAGTGGGACAGAGGTCTTTCTCACCTATTCTCAAGAAATTGGTGATAAAAATTTGAAAGAAAAGAAAGGATAATCAGTAAACTTTTTGCTAGCAGTTTTTATGAACTGCTTTTATTTTGCAAGTGAAGACCCTAAAGTTATACACATGATTTTATATTATAAAACTATAGCCTATAAATTTAAAAATAATCTAGGACTCTCATTACATTTACTTTGATGTAATAATCCAAGTAATGCAAACACACACACACACACACACACACACACACACACACACCGGGCAAGTTATCACAAATGAAGTTTTATTCTTCATCAGAGAGGATTAGATATAATCTTGCTCTAGAATGGGAACATTAATGACATGTCTTGAAGTCTAGCTGTTGAAAATCATAAACTAAGGATATGCATTATTGGCCCTCTGTGGGTTAGCCCAACAACCCATAACAAATTAAACTGATTATGAAGTTTAACCAATAGTAATTTATCTTTAAAAGGCACAGATGGTAGCAACTGAAAACCATGAAAAGCTCATAGTGGATAATAAGTTATTCTTCTTGAAGATTTTGGGATTTCCTACTACCAGGTGAGCACATGTTGCCAGCATTTGGTAATAGCCAGACTCCACTGGAAAATACCCTCTTAGTCTTTAAGAAAATCTGACAGGTGTGCCTGGGTGTTTCAGTTGGTTAAGTGTCTGACTCCGGATTTCTGCTTAGGTCATGATCTCACAGTTTGTGGGATCCAGCCCCAAATTGAGCCCCGCGTCTGGCTCTGCATCCAGCCCCATGTTATGTTCGGCACTAAGTGTAGAGCCTGCTTGGGATTCTCTCTCCCTCTCTCTCTGCCCCTCCCCTGCTCGTACACACATGTGCCTCTCTCTCTCAAAATAAATAAATAAACATTTTTTAAAAACCCAATAACATGCAAATTTAAATTCAAAAATGCTATATTTTAAAATAAATCATTTTGTATATTACTAGTAACTTGCTCTTAATCATAGTAGAAATTAAAATCTAGGGAATTATTTGTCATTTGCTCATTTAAACATAGAAATAACTGTTTCTTCTGATAGTTTGCTGCCCATCAGGAGGCCTATATTTGAGAATAACTATTTGAGAAGGAGCTTCCTGATCATACACTCTAGTATGAAGCTCCCTGACTCATAGAAATGTAACCATGATTTATTAATTCACTCAGCAATTCAACAAAGATGGATTGAATGCCCCACCATTGTCAAATAGTATACTAGATAATTGTAATAAAAAAATAAATTGCAATGCTATGTAAAAAGTACCATTTATGCTTTAAACATAGGCTACTGAGGGTCACCCAAGGATGGGGATATGACTGAAGGAAGTGGTTCCCAATGCCATTCCCCTGCTATCAGGACTACAGCCCATATGACCCTTTGGAGATAACTAGATAAGGGTTTCCCTCCTTAGAGAAACAGTCCCTGCCTGGCTTGATGCTCTGAACGAGAACAGGATTTCAGTCCTATTCTTTCATTAGATAGGTGCCACAGCAAGCTATAACCTGCACAACCACACACAATAATCCTATGGGCTCTTCTTTTTCATCTTTCAGGTTTCATTCAGCACACAGGTCTCCTCCCCAGAGATGCATTCTCTGAAATTATTGAAAATAGTTTCCCCAGTTGCTCTCCATCATACCACCCCATTTCTTTCTTTCCCTTAACTTTTATTATCTGAAATCATCTCCTTCATTTATTTGTTTACATAGATATTGTCTGTCTCCCCACCTCTCCACAGAGCAAAAGCTCCATAAGAGCAAGGTCCATGGCTGAACACCAGCCCCCTAACAAAGTGCCTAACATAGAGTAGGTTCTCAATCAATATTTGGTTGATGAATGAATAAACAAAGGTTATCCAGATGAAGAATGAGGAAACAGTATGCCACATAAAGGGGAAAGTGACACAAGTGCAAGAAACAGAACAGCAGAGTCAATGGCAGAGCACACAGTAGAAGGTGGGAAAACATCAAGGCATAAGACTCCAGTGGAAGGTGGAGGTCAGATCATCAAGCAGTCTGTTTGTTATCCTAAGTTGGACTCCATCCAGAGAATTACACAAAGTTCTGTAAGGACTTTAAGAGTAGTGAAAATATCAGGGGCACCTGGGTGGCTCAACTGGTTAAGTGTCTGATTCTTGATCTCAACTCAGGTCATGATCCCAGGGTCATGGGATCTAGTCTCACATCAGGCTCTGTTCTGAGTATGGAGCCTGCTTAAGATTCTCTCCCCAACCCCCCCCCCCCCCCCCCGCCCCGGCTCAAGTACAACATGCACTCTTTCTCTCTCAAAAAATTAATTAATTAAAAATTTTTTAATAAAAAAAGTAGCAATAATTTCTAATTTGTATATTACAATGTTCTAATGACAATGTGGATGTATGGATTATGGGGGCGGGCAGTGCTAGAGGCAAGGAGATCAGTTATGAAAGCATTAAAATTTTCCAAGGCAAAAAAAAAAAAAAAAAAAGACTAAACTATGATTACAATTATAATACAAGAAAAGGGGAGGGGAACCTGGGTGTCTCAGTCAGTTAAGTGGCTGACTCTTGATTTATGCTCAGATCATGATCTCATGATTCGTGAGGTTGAGCCCCAAGTGGAGTCAGCTCTGTGTTGACAGCCTTCTTGGGATTCTCTCTCTCCCTCTCTCTCTGCCCCTCCCCCACTCATACTCTGTCTCTCTCAAAAATAAAAATAGACATTAAAAGAAAAGGGGATTTTTAAAAATGTTTTACTTATTTTTGAGAGGGACATACAGTGTGAGCAGGGGACGGGCAGAGAGAGAGGGAAACACAAAATCTGCAGCAGGTTCCAGACTCTGAGCTGTCAGCACAGAGCCAGACTCAGGACTCGAACTCAGGAACTGAGAGATCATGACCTGAGCGAAAGTTGGATGCTTAACCAACTAAGCCACCCAGACACCCCAAAAAGGGGATTTTAGGAATAATTAGGATACAGAAATATCTGGTTTTGGTGCCTGAATGTGAAGGCTAAGGTAGAAAGAATTATATAAGATTATTCCTGCATTTTTAAAATGATTTTAAATGTTTATTTATTTATTTTGAGGGAAAGAGAGCACAAACAGTGGAGGGACAGAGAGAGAGGGAGAGAGAGAGAATCCCAAGCAGGCTCCATGCTGTCATCACAGAGCCTGGCGTGAGGCTCATTCTTAGGAACCATGAGATCATGACCTGAGCGGAAATCAAGAGTCAGAGGCTTACCTGACTGAGCCACCCACGTGCCCCAAGATTATTCCTGCATGTTGATATGGGTAGCAATGTGAATGATAGTGCCCTCCTTCACCATCATGGCCCCATTAGCATCACAATCTAGACAATTCATCTAAGTGGTACCATGTGGAATCTTAGGGAAATAGTTTTGATGTACTAATTGCCCAATTTTTGCTCAGGACTAATGACTTGAGCAGAGGGCAAAGCTATCTTGTTGAAAAACTCATCTCAAATGAGTCAGCAGAGGCAAGATAAACTTCTAGGTTTTTTCTAGAATTATGAGTTTTTGAAATGTGGTCTTATAAATCCCAATTTTATTCATCTTTGAAGAATAAGTATAGTTGTCTCTTACAAACTTGTGAGAGATGTAAAGCAGGACTCTGAGCCTCTTGGTAGGAAGTGGTTTTGAATAGGGACATCAACTCACTTTATGAGATAAATGTTATATACAGCTGTAAAAAAAAGTTATTGAAGTTACTAAATTACCAAGCTATTAATTTGTATATTGTATTATTTAATTTTATACTTCTACTTATTATCCTTTGTGCTGCATATTTTCCATTTACTTCTCCAGTTCTACTGTCCACCATTCTCCACCCTGGGGGGCTGATCTTGAGCCATTGTATTGAAAGCCCCTTCTAGCTTCAAGTTTGGTTTTGTCAATAGGAGACATTGACAGGAGATTGGAGAATGAGGTATTAATTCCCTCCTGAATCTTGGATATTTGGCTTCATCCTTCTACTAAGGGCCATCGTCCCTTTAGGTAGACTTCTCCTACAGATCCAGTTACTCTTGAGGGTTCCAGGAACTACTCCCTCCCCCCAATTAGTGGGTAGTAAGAGGTACACACTCCCGCACTCCAAATGCCCCTCCCCCAATTACTAGCCCTAGGGAAACATGGTATCCCTTATTAGCTTCCCACCCACACATATACAACATTAAGTTACCCCATTTGACTCATCTGGGATTTTTGCTGTAACCCTAAATAGATCAGACAATATGCAAATGTCAGGGCTCAGGATCATTTTTCCCTTCTCTACGTCCAACGCATACTTTATATGCATCATGATTTCTCTTAAGACAAATGTGTAGCTTGAGATAATAGGACAAATCTAAGAAGAAAGGAGTCACAGATAATTGGAGCTAAGAGTGGGTCAATAAGAGTTGAGAAAAAAGGAAGTATGACAGGCTTATAGCCACACATACACATTGCTATGAGTGGAAAGCAGGAACAAGAAATAAAGCTGAAGACAGAAGAGGGGAGACAGAATAGTGCTCCTCCTCTCCCTCAGACCAGACATGAATCGGTCTCTCCAGCCTCATTTTAAAGGTAGGCTGCAGGGAAGGGCCTTGCCTTGGATCCCAGGACAACAATCCTAAAGCCTAGCTCTCTACCTTTTTCATTTTGCACTGAGGTTCTTTAGAGCTAAAAATTTTCTGGTTGATAAAAGAGAAAGACCACAAATACTAAAAGCTGAATGGGAATATTCAGGAGAAAAAAATGGGTAACTCCTGACAGAGGACCAAATATGAAGTCACATATAATAATTTGTTGAGAAAACAAATCTCTATGTTAGTCAATCATGCCAGTCATTTTCATTGGCTGAAAACATGGGTATTTTTTTGTCATTTCAAAGCTAACGTTCAGTGCTCAGTGTAGTAGTTCAGGTATGTGCTCCAGAGCCAGACTACCTGGTTTGTGTCTAACCCTGCCCCCTACCATCTAGGGCAAGTTTCTTAATTTAGCTCTTCCTCAGTTTCCTCCCCTATAAAAGTAGGATAATAAGTAGGGTCATTGTCAGAACCACAGGAATTATTCTATGTAAAAAGGCTAGGTTCTCAATAAATGTTAGATACTATTAATAATAATGCTAAATTGGAACTTACTGCCGATTTAATTAATTAAATTAATTAATTTAATTAATTCTAATTAGAATGAACTCTTCAAAGATAACGGAGAGGGAGGTACATCTACTGATGCCATGTAAACATAATCTCATTCTTAAAGTTGAAAAAGTTGTTTATCTTGTGGGCATGGATGAGTAGTTTGTACCCACAATTAAATGTCTTTTTGTTGTGTTTTCATATCCCCTAAGTTGTTCAAAGTACTTCTCAAACACCCTCAGCTTGATCAGATGAAATATTTTTCAAAGAGTAGAAAGAAGATATTATTATTTCTTTTTGATTCTGTTTTTTAAAGAATCAGCCAGATGAACAAATTTACTTAACGATTTTCATGAGAAACAGAAAAAGCCAGAAAAGTTTGTCACCTAAATATGTGGCCTTGTTCTTCCCAGTGGCGCCCTCACCTTCCCTTACTCTGATGGGAAGAGACCTTTCTTAGCCCATTCCCAAAGAATACATCATCCAAGTTCATCACACCTAATTATCAGATGCTCATCTAGGTAACACTTGTGCATTATCGCAAGTAAATTTCTCCCTCAGAAAATAAGCTAAATGGGGGGTGGGGAGCAGAGGGGGTTTCCCTTGGGAAGCCAGAAAGTGGGAGGATATTTTGAAGCAGGTGGGTTTTTAGGTCCCTGCAATCACAATGTGAGGGTATCCTCCCATGTGTTTAAGTACAGAGGCCTCTCCTCTGTGAGCTGCACTTGTGGTGGTACAGAACATGAGGGGAGGAGCTGGGAGCATGAATCAGATGTGCTAAGACTATTCAAACAAGTTGAAGACAGTCCACAAAGGTGCAATATACCTCATTTTACTCTGTACATGCATTTATGGAGTGCTGGTCAAAAGTCATTTTTAGCTTATATATTAGGCTTTTAAGCTTATACATTATGGGAGCTCACAATATAAAAACATACCCTTTTGTAAAGCCTTTTACTAAGATATTATTAAGCCAATTTGTCTCTTGGGTAAATTTGTTTTCACAATGAAGATTTGTTTAAAGTAAGTAAAATTACATTTGTTACATAAGTAATAAATTAAGTATACAAACCACTGATAGTACACTCCCTTGCATTTATTTACTCAGAAAAATAACCCTCTCCCTCTTTAAAATGGCATTAGAATTTATTGCCCTTGTATCTAGAGGTCTTTTAAAAAGCTTTTAAATATAAACATACTTGAAATTTCACTACTTTTTAAATTATTATGTTAACATGTATCTAACAATCATTTTGTCCAGTTTTTGAATAACTTTAAAGCTAATGCAACATATAACAAGCCAAAACAATAAACAAAACTCCAAAACCCCAAGACTTAATTTGTATTGATGCTGACTATTGTTAATCTAGAGAAAAAGAAATGCAAGCACCCTTCCGTTGTGGAGAGAATATTTAGTTTTACAAGTAAACAGAAGCTCAGCCATCACATGGAATTAAGAATCTGGGCAGATCAATGTAATGGACCCAAGATTTTCATCTCAGTTGAACTCAAGATTTTCATCGCTTTAAACACAGACAAAACATTATTAGCAATCAATGTTACACAAAATTAAACCTACACAAATGAAAACCATACCATCTGCCCTTATGTTCAAATTTCTATAAAACGGGTCATGTGAATCTGAAATCATGCTATAAAAATTTGGTTTTGGCCAAGTGAAGTTCTTTTGTGAAAGACTCACACTACCCTCCAGCCCTACTGAGCGCTAAATGCAAGCTATTTATTTTGATACACTCTGCTGAACTCAGACAATGTTTTTTTGGCATTTTGAAAAATTACTAAAGTTGAACTTTTTACACAACTGTTTAACATAGTAGAAACTTTAATTCCATTTCCATTTTGAAATCAAACCTCTTATTTTCTGTATTATTCTTGTTATCACGGCCACCCTGTTTCAGAACAAACACGGCTTTCTTTGGATCACTATGCATTCTAATTCATTGCTAACTTTTACAAGCCTTCTCCACATATGCAAAGAGATCTGCAGACAATCCACATAATGACCACAAATTTTGAAAATAATATTTGTACCTTCAATTAATTTTTGCTCATCAAGAAATTATTAATTAGAGGATACATTTACAGCCCATGGAAAGGCTGTTCTGTTAAAAGCCTTCAAAACACATTAGTACGACTAATGGCAGCACGAGATCTTTCTATTCTTATACAAACTCCCCAAGTTTCTGTAGGATGAGATTACTTTTCCCTCCATAGAAAAACAGGAGCATGCCTCATACCACAACAAGGTGCATCTTGGCCATTCCAATCAAGGATTCTGAGGTATCAAGGAAAGTCACAATAAGCTGGTCATTTTCAAGGGTTGTCACCGTCCACACTCAGTAAAACCTGTAGTCAAGAGCTGAAAGGTTGTCGGGTTTTTACAGCCCTTGTCAGATTAGTCAGGCTGTACAAATGTCCAAACCCAGCTTCTAAGATGCTCTTTGCAATAACACTTAGAAATGAGTTTACTGCCAAGTAAGCCTATTAACAAATGAAATGCGCATGGACTAAAGTAATAACTAACGTTGCTTAAATCAAAACAGATCTTGACTTCCTTACCTTAATACTAGGAAGCATAGTAGCTTTTGTTTTTGTTTTTGTTTTTTACAAGGGGGTAATTGAAGTTTGTTCAACAGCAGCAGGCCCTGTTCAGCCCCCTACTCCACAGGGAATTAACCGTCACATTCCAGCCCTGTCATCAGAACAATGAAAGGTGAATGTTGTGCAAAACAGCTTGGGACCACTAACTGATGATGTCATTCCTCCCTTATATGGTTCATTATTGTGCAGATTTACTTTGGTCTGTGAAAAGGGGTGGAGCTGCCCGGGACTGGAAGGGAAGGCTGATTTTAAGAAGCAGAGAAAGTGAACGGAATTATGCTCCACACAGAGGAAAATGCACTGGGGAGGGGAGGAAGTTGGGGAGGAAAAGTGAGAAAAAGAAAAGATATGCATAAGATGTCAAATGGGCCTCACTCTTGATTTTTCAAACTAGCTAAATGTTTAGCACACACTGGAATTTAAATAAGGATCCCACTAGAGCCTGATCTGTGAGTCAGCCAACGGGATGGGATTCATGTTCAACCAAAGTGCCAGTTAACTTACGTGTGTCTAAATGAAAACACTGCAGTGTGGGCTGCAGAATGCAAGTACTCTTTAGTTTAAGGATCATTATGTCTTAAAAAAATTTTTTTTACCTGAATTTATTGCTTTCCTAAAAGTGTTTTAGAAAGGCCAAAAAGGTGCTGTCCACCCAAATGAACAAGTGAATATAGTCAGCCAAATTTCAAGGAATGTCTATATTGTCAATCATACAAATCTTCTCAAAATCCCCTAACGCCTTAAACTAGTTTTCTCTCTCTTTTTTTTCCTTGTTTCCTTCCATCATTCATTCTTTCCTGTGTGAGTCTGTGAGTAATAATTTAGTCAAGGTAACATTAGTTAGGTAACAGAGGTTCTTGTATAATTTTTTTCTAATACATATCCATATAATTTATATATCATTTATGTTAAGAAATTCCATTTTTAATTACAGAATACAAGCATAGTATTAGATAAATTAGTTAAATTAACTTTAACAGATTAACTTTAAAGTTAGCAGAATTAAATGTTTGGAGAACATGTTTAAGTCCTCAGATATCTTTCCTATTATACAAATATAAACCATTATGTTATGCATGGAAAAGAATTGGAAGGAAAAATAAGTTAAAGATAATTGCTTTTCTACATTCGTAATGTTCGATCACGTCTTGCCTTGTGAATATGTCTACCTTCTTAACAGTATGAACTTAGAACAATGATTAGTGCATGTTTCAGGGTTGCAGTTCTGAATAAAGTGTTGTGATTTTGGTAAAATTTACATAAAACAACATTTATTGTTAAGGTAAAATTACAGATATTGAGCCAATTAATTGATGCTTTTGGTTTTTTTGGGTTTTTTTGGGGGGGAGTCGGGAGGAGTATTTCCAGCAATTTTTAAATGATTGGGAAAAACCAAAACTGAGGAAGAAACTGCTGCCACCATGTGTTGTGTGCAAGGCTGCCCTGGTGTTGGGGAAAGGGGCTTCTTGGCAATTGAAAGACCCAAGATGGAATCTTGTCTTGGCACCTACTGGGTAGATAGCTAAGAGGATGCTTTCTAACTCCTCTGGCTTCAGCTTACTCCAGTATCTAATAGAGATATGGATTTTAACTTGCAGAGTTAAGGCCACAGAGTCTGGCACATAGTGGGCCCACAATAAATGCTGAATAATACATTTATACAGTTTATACATCTTGATAATGGTATGCACTTTGCAAAACTACAAATTTGTAGTCTCATTTTGACACAGACGATATAAATTCATGTTTAAAAAAAAAAAGAGAAGCAAAGGGTCAGGACTGATTATATATAATAAAGGGGCATCTTGCATTCAGTCTGCTTCTGGTGATTCGAGCTTGAGGTACAGCCCCAGGGAGGCATTGATTATGTTCAAGGCCAATAAATCACTATTTAGAAACATAATAATAGCAAGAGGAAATGTTTCAGATACATTTGAAAACTCTTTAAAACAAATACAATAAATGTTAATCACAGGTGTGTTTTTTTTCCTTCCCTGCTTAGTACTACTAAATAGCTACATTCAAAATTAACTTAGTCCTCCTATTAAGACTCACCTAAAATAGCTGTATTTGTCATAATTAGTTAAGATTCCCTGGCTAAATGACATTACTTATTAGGAGCCTCTTGGAACCCAGAAGAGATGATTAAATGGGTCATAGAACCCTCCTTAGAGTCGCAGTAGCTGCAAAGTTCCACTATTATATCCTGAAGCACAGGGACCACATCTTTCTGGGTCTTTCTATATTCAGAAATATCTTATATTCACCTTTTTTTTTAATTCCAGCTTTACTGAGGTATAACTGGCAAATAAAATTGTATGATATTTAAAGTGTGCACTGTGGTGATCTGATATGCATATACATTGTGAAAGGATTCCTATCATCTAGTTAATTAATTAAGACACTCATCATCTCACATAGTTAACTTTTTTTTTTTTTGGTAGAATATTTGAGTTCTACCATCAGCAAATTTCAATCACCAACTATATCAACTATAGTCACCACGTTTCATATTATTACCTTCGACTTTATAGTCAAAAGTTTGTACCATTTTATCAGTCTTTCCCTATTTCCCCCGCCCCCAACCCCTGGCAAACATTTTTTACTCTCTCTATGAGTTTGACTTTTTTTTTTTTTTTTTTTTAAAGATTCCACATATAAGGGACACCAAGTTGTATTTGTCTTTCTTTGTCTGGTTTATTTTATCTAGCATAATGCCCTCAAGGTCTATCTGTGTTGTTGCAAATGACAGGATTTCCTTCTTTCTTTTGGCAGGATAATATTCCACTGTATACATATACCACAAATTTGTTACCCATTCATCCACTAATGGACATCTAGGTTGTTTCTATGTCTTGGCTACCATAAAAGAGGAAAGATTTATACAATCTGAAGAGAAACCAGAGTATATCTTGGCTATTGTAAATAATAGCTTCAGTGAACATGGGAGTACAGATATCTCTTCAATGTCCTGTTTTAATTTCCTTTGGCTATATACCCAGAAGTGGGATTGCTGAATCATATGGTTGTTCTATTTTTAATTTTCTGAGGACCTCCATACTGTTTTCAATAGGGGCTGAACCAGTTCTCATTCCTACCAACAATGCACAAGGGTTCCCTCTTCTTCATATCCCACCAACTGTTATTATCTCTTATCTTTTTGATTACAGCCATTCTAACAGGTATGAAGTGATATCTCCTTGTGGTTTTCATCTGCATTTCCCTGATGATTAATGTATTCACCCACTTATAATTGGCTTCCCATCAAGAACCAGGCATTAATAGGAGCTGGGAATATGGTGTAAACAAGACAAAGTCCTTATCCTGGTGGAGGTCACACTCCAAGGATACATACCCTGAGGAAAGAGAGTAGGGTTTTCTCAAAGGAGGTGACTGAGGGCTGGGGACCTGCTCAGTAAAGACCTTCTCTAAAGCAGGGACATTTGAAACTAAAGAATCAAAGGATCCATCCATGCAAAGAGCAGAGGCAGCAGGAGCAAAGGCTCTGAGTGGTAATGAGCATGGGAGATTCTAGGCACGAAAAGAAGTCCATTGTGATCAAAGCATGGAGAGTGAAAGAAGAGAATTACAAGATCCATTTGAATGATCCATTAACTAACATTTCAAGTATCCTTTTCTGGAACATGTGCTCCAGAGATAGCTCTGATAAGCTACCAGGGCCTCAATGTGTACTAGAGGGTCCTCTGTTCAGCATAAGAAAAGTGAAGAATCATTGTTTAATTGATGAATGAATGGTTGAAGATGTATCAGGCATCCATCCTTGTAGAAATGAGATATAAGAACCTGATGAACCCAGCAGCCTGGTGTCCTCAGTAGTGCTGCTCTAGACCCAAGCCTCTACTTGGTTCCTCAAACTTAGGAGAAGATTCCATCACCTGATATAACCAGAAATGGAGTTGATCCTGCAGCTAGAATATTGCTGCATCTGCCTTTTCATGCACCAACCTTTTAGGCAGGGATCTTGTCAGCATGTCCACAGGTCAGGGGGCTGAGACTTTACCAAGTCTCCAAGTACTGCTTACTAGTAACTGTATGTGTGGCAAAAGTCAGTTGGAGATCTGCTTTCATTATGACCTATCATTTGTCATGAGATACCAATATCTTCCAATAAGATCTGACAATTGTAAAAAAGCAAGGTGACTTGGCCCAATTTGCCACACCATGGTAAAGAGCTGGATTTTATTCTGAAACACCTGATTTATATGACTAACATGTAGAGGATGTACTTGAGGGCAGGGAGAGCAAGAGTGGAAGATGTCTCAAAAGGCTATTGTGGTAGCCTCGATACACAATGGGATGGTGGCTTAGATAAGAGCTTGCCTTGGACTAGGGCAGTGGCAATGGTTCTGGGAAAATGGACAAATTCCAGATATAATTTGGAAGCAGAATGAATACAACTCACTGGTGGTTACTTTTGGAAGGTTGAGAGAAAGACAAGATTTAGGGTGATTGCATTTTAGTTTGAGTGATTAGATACAAGTACTGTTAACTGAGATAAGCATAACTAGGTTTTCAGAAAGTAATCAAGAGTTCCATTTTAGATGCCTTAAGTTTGAGAAGCCTATTAAACATCCAAATGGGCTGGTCAAGTATGGATTTTCACTCAGTTATTACTCAATGAACCAAATAAAAATTTTTGTTTAAAGAAGACTAGTAATTTTCTTTTCTATGAATGACATACAATCAAATGGAGACCTTCCCTTTCTCAAAAATTTTAGCATGTCTTAACTGAACTGTATACTCCAATTTAATTTACTCACATGGAAAGTATTATTGTGATTATGGGTCCATAGGCCAAGTCCTAAGTCCACCATAAGTAGGGATCTCCTAAGACAGTCATAACTTCTTAGAGTGCTGCATCCCAGAGACAGAGTATCTGGGCTACCATCTAGGATGCATCCTTTAAGCATCCTGTTGCCACTGAGCACCGTGACCTGAGCAAGTGGCTCCTAAAATCAAATCTTCTCACAACTGCTTCTTATTCAAATTGATCAAGAAAAGGAGAGACAAAGAGGACATCTTTCCTGCACATTCTGAGAAAGATCTAGTCTAGCATATGGCAAGTGGGAAGTTTCTCAACATGTGGGCGGTTACTGGTCTTGCCAATTCCATGTGCTTTTATCTCAGGAGACATTTTTTGCTGCAGAGGAGGTTGTGCTCCAGAACTGTGAGAAGTGGGTGCACTGGTGAACTGGAGTGGGCAGGCAAGGACAAGTCATAGGATATGCTAACAGCACTACACTTGCGTTCCTTAGTTGGGGGCAGGGGAGGGATGGAGACCTTTCTTCCAGGATCCTTCCCTGGAGGTTTGGTAATGGTGTATTAAGTCTGGGCAGTAGTTCTGCACATAATTATGCCTCTTTCCTTTAGTGAAATATAATCCCAAATTTCTCAAGTGTTACAGATTCCAGAAGTCAGACAAATCTGTAAGCATTAGAGAGCCAAGTAAATCAGAAAATATTGGAGGAAGGGATGGTAGGTGTAAATAAGTGGGAAACATAAGATCACTTCTGTGATCAGAATATAGGATTTAGTGACATTGTAACAAATGACAAAGACTAGGTAGACCAAAGCATTCCTCCCTTCCAACAGCACACTGGATACAGAGTAGCCATAGTCCACCATTTCTAGTTCCCTTCACTTTTCAGATCAGATACATATACTTCCCTAAGCATTTAAGAATAAAATAATTCTTCATAAACTTCTCTAGGAAATTGAGAGGTAGGCAGAAAATATAAAGCAAATTCTTAAGGCACAGTGTTTCTGAAGTCAAGAGCAATGAGTTGAGATTAAATAAAGTTGACCTCTGGTGTGTTTGCAGTTGAAGCTCACATTCAGCCCCTGAATAATTTGAATAGTTTCTTGGCTAAGAGTTCACATCCAAGAGCTGAATATATTATGCACTGAGCATAAAAGACCCAACCTTTGATTAATCTTTTCTGTTCAAACTTTTCACCACCACAAAGTACTTTCCAAACACAAGCATTCTTGGAAAAAGAGTGCATACTCAGTCAAGGAGCCAGAAAGGAGCAATCTCCAAACACTGAAAACACCACCTTCCCAAGTTCCAACTCCCTCTCTGGAGTCCAGGATTTGTAATGCTAATCTGAGTACCTTCTTCCATCCTGGAAAAAAGGGAAAAATATCAAAGTGATGGAGCTGAATATTCACTGTGGTGCTAAGAGACAGCACATTTTTCCAGCACTTTCCTTTCTTAACTCTTTCTTGGTATATAAATTTGTGCAAAAATAGCATTTGCCTGGTATTTAACGTGATGAAAAATGGCTGCCAATTTAGGGCAGCATTCCCAAGGTTTTTCACTCTGGAAGAATAATCTTACTTATTACTTCCCAATACCTGATTTTGTCCATGATGCCGTAATAAACCATCAGCTTAGTGAAAAACCCAACCCAACTAGTTTGGAATCTGGGGACCAAAAACTCCCAATCATTTGTTAGAAATTCTCACTTTGAATTCAGTTGCTTTTGCAACCTAGATTCAATCACTTTCTCTGAAAGTTACATATCTCAGTAATAACTCAATTAGTTCAAAAAGGATCTACAAGAGACTCTGGTTTTGTGTTTCTAATATACAGAACGCCTATCAGAGTTGATCAATTGCCTGACATTACAATTACCAGTAACAGAGTACTGATAGATCAGAATTTTTTTTTTAATATGTCACTATAAAGCACTAGTTATTAACTGTATTTTTGCCACTTTGGTAGATTCTGAAGCTGTAACTACTGACTAAAAATTTGCCTGTTAAAGTGCCTTTCTAGCTGGCCTAACTATTTGTTATTTCCTAATGATCTTCATTGTGTGTTTCTTAAAACTTCCCATCTGCTCCAGTTCCTGAGGGCTCTCTGATTAATACTAAAAATAGGCATACATTTTTATTTGCATACGTATACTGTGTCCCTCACTATCAACTTTTTTATCCAGAAGTTATAAAGTAAATCTGTGTTAGACTTTCTAAATAAATGAATTTGTATCTATACTTCGTTTCATAACCCGCAATAACTTCTGTGCAAAATACATGCATTTAAATCCTTCAATTTGGTACACTAGTACACTTCAGATTCTTTTTTTTTTTTTTTTCTCATTCAAAGTAGTTTGCTTTATGCAGCTGTTGGGAAAAGAAAATAATTATCCCCAAGACTATTCTATAAGTCAGTCCAAACTGAGTTTAAACTTTTATTCTTTTCAAGATATAAAATGTGTTCTTTCACCTCTTTTTAATTTACTGATTTTTTTGAATATGCATAGTTGTAGAAATACAGCAGTAAATTTATGAAGTTAGCAAAGTTACTACAGCAGTTTTTCTTCCATAAGATGCCTATATTACTAGATGTTTCACTTCTCATAAAATTGTATATGGCTAAAAACCATAATACTATTATTTTTGTAGAAAGAAAGTCATCCTTTTCCAGATGTGTATTTCATAGTTACATTCTACTCCTCAAGTATAATTTATTTTATATGTAAGATTTATCTGTCCTTTGGAAACTTAAAACATAAATGCTAAATCTTCCCTCACCATAAACCACACTGTTATATTTTTGGTTCTCCTAAAATGGTAGAAACCAAATGAGGCCAGAGAGAAATGACCCTGATTAAAATAAGGTCAGCTGTCTCACATATTTATGGAAGATTACCTGTCCTATACATAAAAATGACTATAATAAGCATTACTAAGAGTCCCAACTTTTTCCAACTGATTTGGAATGCCATCTTTAACATATATTAAATTTCTATACTTACTATAATCTATTATAATAATTCTCTATTATAGAGAATTTTTATCGGCTCCATTGACCTACCTATTAATGTACTAATACAATACTGTTTTACTCACTATAATTTTTAAATGAGTTTTTGTTTTTAGTAGGAAACTTTTCTACTACTTTTCATTTTCAAAGTTTGACTATTCTTGCTTGTGGATTTTTTTAAATGTTTATTTATTTTTGAGAGAGAGAGAGAGGGAGAGAGCGCAAGTGCAAATAGGAGAGGGGCAGAGAGAGGGAGACAGAGGATCCAAAGCCAGCTCTGTGCTGACAGCAGCATGTCCAATGAGGGGCTTGAACTCACGAACAGATTGCGAACCCTGAGATCATGAGCTGAGCTGAAGTCCAACGCTTAACTGACTGAGCCACCCAGGCGCCCCTTGCTTGTGTATATTATATACAAACTTTAGAATCACTTCAGTTAGTTCCCATATCTTAAGAAAAATCCTAATGATATTTTTATTAGGACCACATTAAACTCGTGGATTAATATAAGAAGAGAGCTTTATGATGTTGAGTTCCCAGTCCTACAATATGGTAAAACCTTTCCATTGGTCCTAGACTTTTTCATATCTCCATGTAGCATTTAAATTTTTTCACATTCTTTTTTTTTTTAATTTTTAATGTTTATTTCTGAGACAGAGAGAGACAGAGCATGAGTGGGGAAGGACAGAGAGAGAGAGGGAGACACAGAATTTGAAGCAGGCTCCAGGCTCGGAGATGTCAGCACAGATCCTGACACAGGGCTCAAACCCACGAACAGTGAGATCATGACCTGAGCTGAAGTCAGACGCTCAACTGAGCCACCCAGGTGCCCCCAAATTTTTTCACATTCTTAAGTTTATTTCTAGATAGTTTATATTTAATGTAGTTTTGTTTTTTGTCATTTGGAAAGATGAAAACTATTGATTTTTGACTCTTGATTCTATGTAGTTTTATACCTTGCCAACTCACTTTATTGAATTCTCTAATTATTTGCAGCAGGTTTGTAGTTTTCCTGAATCTACCCACAATCTAAGTACAAAACAGCTACCTCCACCCAAACAATAGAAGAGTGTACTTTTCCAATACTTTGCATTGTTCTCAAAAATTTCTTAGTTTGATACATTGTAAATTGATTTCGTGACATTCACCTATGTTTGTTCTTAGTGTTCAATACAGGGAGCAGAAGAAACGTTCACTTTTAGGTATTAGAAGTTATACCTGTGGTAAGAACTTTATATTTGTTATCTCATGAGCTTAACTCTGTGAGATATGTACTCTGCTATACCCACTCTGTAGATAAAGAAACCAAGAATTAGAGGCATTAGAAAACCCGTCCAAGGTTACAGAACAGGAAGTAGCAGAGTCAGAATTTTAAGTCAGAGCTATTTGCCTCCAAATGAAATGCAGGAGACTGAGAAAACATCTGTCTCTAGGTTCCAGATTTTGAGGGGCTCTGGCACGCTATAGCTAGAGTAACCCAGGGAGGAGTTAACCATAGTTAAAGAGGTTAGACTTAGCTCAGATGATCCTCTGAAGGTCATAAACCATTTATAAACATATCATAAGCACTCTGGAACCCACCACAATGCCACATGATTTCTCCTTAGCACACATCTGGATTATTTTACTAATAAAGAGGGTGCTAATTGCAGGCCTCAAGCTTATACGTGCAAGAAACACAATTACCTTCATTTTTCCAGATCTCTTATAATTTTCAATATGGGTTCCCATTATACTTTATCTTAGTCCATTCTGGGTAAGCTCAGTTGAGTCTGGTTTCCCTTAATAAATTTAAAGATTCCTCATTCAAGTCAGGGTCTCCTGAGTTAATTCTAGGGCTTCAGGACCCCGTTTCTGGAGTTAAGATTAAGTCCCTTGACCATCAGGAAGGTGGGTAAGAGGTCATCTAGTCAGCCTTCTTCCACCTGGCATTCTCTGAGATGCATATTATTGTCTCTTGTCACAGGTGTCAATCTGCTCAGATTGCTGATATAAACGAGTCACAGTTCTATCCTCATGGCCAGCCATGGCTTCAGCTATTCACATGGCCTTTCAGGGACATGGGAAAATCTACATTCCTTTTAGGGTTACATATCAGACACCAATTTTTACCCTATTTCTCCTGAATTATTTAGTAGAAGGGGAGCCACAAGTTTTGCCATGCTTTTTGCAATGAACTGAATTATGTCTCCCAGAATTCATATATTGAAGTCCTACCCCCCAATGTGACTATATTTGGAGATGCAGCTTTTGAGAGGTAATAAAGGTTAATAAGTCATAAGGGTAAGGTTCTAATCCAAAAGGATTGGAGGCTTTTATAAGAAGAGGCCTTATAAGAAGATCTCTCTCTTTCCATATACGTGCACAGAGGAAAGGCCATGTGAGCATGCAGAGGGAAGGTGGCCATCTATAAGCCGGGAAGTTAGGCCTTACGAGAACCCAACCATGCTGGCACCCTGATCTCAAACTTCCAGCCTCCAGAATTGTGAGAAAATAGATGCATGTTGCTTAAGCCACCTAGTCTATTAGTTATGACAGTCAGGCAACCTAAGACACCCTTGGACTCAACCTAGTAACCTCTTTACTCTCAAATTCTCCACACCACATCTATCTGTGGTTTATATTACTCTCACCTTCCCTTCCTCCACCCTCTACTCCCCCAAAAAAGCTCAGAACAGAGCCTCTTCTTTTGCATTACCTCCTCCCACAAACAACATAGATTGTTCTTGCTTTCTCGCTTCCCCAAGCATCTTATCTAACAGAAAAGAAGAGGTGTGATAAAAACTGGATCCACTTGATTACATATTCTTTCTAAGGCTATGCCTAGATCTTTGCTTCTGAAATCCAAAGACAAGATATTGAGTTCTCTTCTCGCTTTCAGCAGTGGCAACTTTTCCTTGAGGCAGTGGTTGCTCTTGGCTGGCTGTTCAACTAAGGACAGGACACAGGATAATAGAAAATATTAGGTTAGAAAATCTAATTATTATCATACTCTAGTAAATTTTTATAATGGAGTATAGGCAGGTGAAAATGTCAAAGCTATAACAATATTATAATTGAATTACTTAGTCTTTGAGGTTGTAAGGGACAGGCTCACCCAGACTACCTAAGATGATGGAGTTATTAGTGAGAATACCTCATAGTAAATTAAAGCAGAAAACTGTCTCCACAGCTGATCAGGCCTGGAGAGAACTGGAATATTATGCATCATTTTGTGTCATATACCTACAGTTCTAGTAACCCAGCAGCAATGAATATGATCTAATGCTTGTCATGCTCTCAAAAGCAGGAGTCCACTGCAACCCCAGTCCTGTGATGTGGGCTCTTCTTCACTCTTAGAATTTCTCTGTCTCTGCTGGGTTTTTCTTGGTTTCTGTGGTCTTTATGTCTTTCTGTTTCATATGCCCCGACAAAGCTTCTCAGTGGGTTAGTCAGTCCCCATCAAACAGAGCTCACTATTTGGCAGTGTTCTCCTGCCAGGCTACTTCATAGGCCTCAGCCTCCCTGATGTCTAGGTTATCAAATGTTGCAAACTAGCTGCATTCCAGAATACATAGCCAACAGATGAATTTTGCTCACTGCACATTGTGTTATAAATTTGAGCCAACATTGAAAAACCAGAAGATTTTACTAAAATCAGATTTCTGTCTTTTCCCTAAAATTCAGAACTGGCAACAATGTGGCAACTGAATCACAACCTGAATCTGAGTCAGTCAGCCTGAGCTGAATTGAATGGACTTTCCCTGGTGTCACAGTTTGCTATCTCCAGCCCAGTGGTCCACCACTCATGCAATGTGTGCTAAAGGATCTGCTTTTTTTTTTTTTGATGACTGCCTAGCACTGCAGGTGTTTGCGATTGAGACCTTTGTGACCTCTGTCCAGGACAGTTGACCTCTGGTCAGAAAAGAAAGAATGACAGTTATGTGAAAGGAGTTGCCTCGATTTGTCTCAGAAGAGGCCTCTTCTGTGAATCAGGTGGTCAGAGTTTCAGGAACTGTCTGGCAATTTCCAGAAAACTTTCTGAAAGAGAGCAACCCAACGATCAGTTCAGATCTAGAGAGACTCTGACAACCTGATCACCTCCCATTACTGCGTTCTCATTCTTTACCTCTCATATTTAAATTCTAAATACTGTCCTCCATTCTTACTTCTCCTAGGATTTTTCCAGAATAAGGGATATCAAATACCAGGACTGAGGCATTCTTATGTGTTCAAAATCTTGAAACAGTAAAGTGTGATTCTTGTGTATTGTCTCTCAGGCTCTCCCTTTCAATGCATTTCCTTTTCAGTGGCCAGTTCTCTTTGATTATTACCCCACCCCTTTGTATAATGTTAGAGTCTTTCTTGGTTCAAGTTCTGTTCTTATTGTTGTAAAAGTCCAAATACATTGAATCTAATTAACTAAAACTCTCAGCTAGCCAGGTTAAGCCTTAAGATCTGGAAAATATCTTCACCATCCTTATCTACAGTAAAATGCAACAGGAATTAACATTCAGATTTGAATATAATGTAATAGGCTCTAAGGTTGTAAAGCCACCCACATAGCAGCACTACAAGATCCTGAGGCATCAAATATGATTTTGTACTATACTTAAAAATTTTACAGGAAATTAAAATGCATTTGAGACATATTTTCCATAACAGTAAAAGTAAGTTAATTTATATTATAACCTTTGATTAATCAGAAAATTTTGTTGATCAGAAAACCTGTTTTCCTAGGCATGTCTGTTAGTTATAATACTAAGACTCTGAAGAGTCTTAGATCAGAGGCTGCTAACTTAGTGACCTTGAGAATGAGGGTGCTATGAAGTTTGGGAGGATCATATCCACCTAAGACCCAGCATTTATGTATAGTGGGATCTGGTGAAATGAACTGCAGGGGCATTTTTAATGGGCCCAGTCATATTTAATCCAGGGAGCGCCTACTTCAGAATGAGTCGCATGCCCCTACTTCTACAGGGCTGAAAGTAGATATGTTAATACCCTGGGTCTATTAAGAGGATTAACTTCTTCTAACTCCAAACTTCCAACCCTAGGAAACTGTCTGAGTCACCAATTTTGTGGTCCCTTTAAGATGCAACAACGCTTCCTTTATATCATCCTGACTTATCCCATCCTCCAATACAAATACCCAGCTGTGAGCTAAGTAACACTACCTCACCTCGCCTCTTTCATTTCAGTCACATTTTCCAGTAGCAAGTGGGACTTGCATATTGCCAGGATAAGAGGAACTAGAAGGAGGAGTTTGATCCTGGCATTCTTTCAGAAAATCAACTGTAAAACATATTCCTTCTGTGATGGAATCTCTAAATTCTAATTCCTCTCCTTTCTTAAAAACTGTTTATTCCCAGCAATTGTCTTGGCCGGTAGGATACTGATAGTTGGTGGCATATCTCGTGACCAAGTTAAGATCTGTTACTCAAATTCTGAATCTGCAACATTAGAATGGATGTGCAGTCCACAAAGTCACTGGCAAACTTTCCGAATCATCTTTTCTTCCTCCACGCATTGGGGAAATGGGGAAGTGAAGCATTCACTTTAATCGAAAGGTAAGAACTTGAAAGTAGAAAAGATTATTATTTTTTACTGTAAACTAAGTTCAAACATTAATTCTTCCAATTAAGTATTGGTAGTCACCTAAGGAATCTAAGGAGCTTAAGCTGTCTGCTTACCCACGTACCAAATAGGGACAGTAATTATGCATCACATAGTTTTGTAAGTATTAAGCAGGATGTATATGTGTCCAGCATATTGGGGAAGTTAATAAAAACTAACTCTGCTATTGAGTGGCCTCTAGCAAAGTGCTAAGCACAAAGAAGAGGGCTCAGTTATTTTTTGCTAATATATTCCATCTATTGATTACTTTCTGCTTGATAAGACTTGATCTTTTTATACATCATTACCATCTTTTCTTACAAAGTGCTTTATTATGACTCGCCAAGCTACCAGTGAGTAAAATCAGTTTTATTACCATATTTTAGGGATAAGACATCTAAATCTAAAAAATCTTAATGGATATTATGCCAAGGAATCAAGTGTGAATCTTTTTCTATAAAGATGACAGATAATATTTCCCAGGATTCCAGGCCAACAGAAACTTTCCAAAAGCTTGCTCTGATTGGTCATTTCCCATCTTAGTCAAGTGTATTAGTGCAGCCTGGCCCACAAGTCACCAGGCAAAGCCCATTCCCCTTCTCGTTGGCAAAACGGGGCTTGAAAGCTTCCCTTCCATTCAAGCCCCACTCCTGCATTCTCTGCTTCATAAGTTAAGAGATTTCTCTTGAGATGCTGATTTGTACTAAAAAAAAAAAAAAATGAACTTATACTTGGAAGGCTTGCTGCAATATTATATGATGATGTAATTATTTATGTAGTCACAGCTGAGCCTATAGAATCCAAAAGTTTTAAAATCTACAATTACAGTTATAGATTTAGACAGCACTCCCCCACATCATTCACACACACACACACACACAGACACACACACACACACACACACACCTCAAATATTTAAGTTTCAGACCACTTTTTGATGTAACTGTGTTCTCTCTATTTTGACATTCCTGAAGCAGTTCTAGTGAAGCTTAAGATTAAAATCACAAGTCTTGCAGTTCAGACAGGGAGTAAAGTATAAACTCTGAAGGTGATCTCATGTGCTCAGAATTAAGCCTTTAAAGGTCAAGTTGACTTAAAATATGGACCAAACAATATAGCATTTAGAAAGGGAGTTTTCTTTACCCAATCTTAACTAATTCAATGAAGGATATTCTCCTCTTTATTATTAACAATGCTAGTTAAGCAATGCATTTTTTCATGCTATTTCATCCTTTTAATTTGGGAATATGACTATTTGTAAAAATAAATATGCAGTAAATGATGGTAATAAATTATGATCACAGTCTGCAGATTTAAAATGAAGGAAGCCCAGAACAAGATGTTGCCCATTTTAGGTTCTTAATTTGTGGAATTTTTATATAAGATGAATTTAATAACTCCTGAAATGTTAAAAATAATTTTTGTTTCTATTATTTTTACACTTAAGGGTCTAGGTCACTGGCAATAACAAGGTTGTGGCTTGGGGGTGGGGGGGGGTCTTTGTTTAGCCTCCTCATAACCATCGTCAGCCTCCCATCATAATGACCCCAAACAGAATCCAACCAAAGTAGAGGCCTGTGTATGCTATTCAAACCCAACTCCAAACAAGTCCCCCGGCTGCTCCTTCCAACAGACGCTGTCTCAAAGTTTCTCCTATCTTGACAGTCTAGAAACCACTGGTCTGAATATCTCTGTTTATATCCTCCCAATAACCATCATTCTGCCTTGTGAGAGTTTATGTCATAGTTTGGCCATGAGAGCATGGAGGTGGGGAGCCCACACACATAGAGAGAACACAAAAAACAAGCCATTTTGCACAAGGGACTCATTTGCACAAAAGTGCTATACCACTATACACTGTGATCTGAGTTGAGCTGCATAATTTTTCTGGGACTCAATTTCTCCATCCATAGAATGCAGGACTCAAAAGGGCTGATCTCATAAGTCCTTTGCAGTGCTCAGAGCCTGGGATTCCTGGTCTCATCCAAAGTCTGAGTTTGGATTGCTTCTCAACACTTGCTACTGATCCCGTAGACCTGGCTCCTTTTTGCTATCTTTAACCATTCTCCCTCAGGAAATGAAAAACTCTAGCAGGATAATTACAGAGAACCAAGCCTAGATGCTACCCCAGGTAGGGGGCTAGATGGTGGGGGAAGCCCCTAGCTTCCTCCCATCCGCTCTCATCACTCCCACCCACCAAAGGAAAACCTGTCTGGGGCGGAGACCACCTGCAGAGTTGCACACTCAGTGGGAGAAGCTGGATGAGATTATAGGGGTAAACCACTTAGGCTTATCTCACTTTCTTCCCTCCTTTTTTCTTGCTCACGGTAGAAACAAAGGGAAATGATTCCGAAGTAAAGTTCTTGGCTCCCCCCACCCCTCGCCCCCGACAAAAGGGACTTTTCCGGAGAGGGGGAAGGGAATGCAAAACAAAGAAGGAAACAAAGGAGTTGGGACGTTCTACAGGAGGACTCCCACTTGTGCTCAGCAATGCCGGTTCTTTATTAGCTGCCGCCCAGCTTCCCCTGCAGGTGCTGCAGCCGCTAGGAGCTCCCCAAACTCCGGCCGAGGTCAGAGGGACAGGGCGCCTCGCCCGCGGTCCCGGCACCTGGCGGGGAGGGGCTCCCAGGCGACTTGGCCAGGGGAAAGAAAGCCATGGGGTCAGCAAACTGCCAGCCCCCATCAGTAGATCTAATTATGACCGCTGACTTCAAAAAGAGGATTTAACCCAAAGCAGATTTAGCAGAGCAGTTTCCAAAGGGCAGCAGGAATCCCGGGCCTGACCTTTGAGAAAATCCTATAGGCTTCACTGCCCCGGGAACTCGGCAAGCCAGTCACGGTGGACTCCTCAGATCGCAAAGACATTCAGGGATGCCAACTTAAGTTATCAGGGTCCTAGTGGGGATGTTTAATTTAGCATAACGTGTGTCTGGAGGGGCGTGCATTGCTGGTCAGTCAGGGGATTGATCTGGGGAAAAAACACTGACAGTGGAAAATATAAAGCTCTAAAGTATAACCCGTTAAGTCAACAATAACTATTTCAAAACGTTAAGGAGGTTTGATATGTTAAGTGAGCATCAAAGGTCTCTTAGTGAAGTTTGAGGACATATCCCAGCAACGCTGATCAAAGTATTGAAAGCATCTTAAGGTATTTTTTTTTAATTTTTACTTTGATTTTTAAAATCTTCTACCCAGCACTTTGCTCAGGAGAAATGTTTGCTGTGGTTGTTTTAGTAAAATCAAACAACTCCAAAAGGGTACAGAGCATTGGAATTGTTCCTCTAGAGTTGATGAACAAGAAGTTTGTAAATAAACACAACTGGGATAGGCTTATTGTATAATAAATACAAAAGTACTTTGTGAACTATAAAGCTCTTCGCTGTGGGTTATTATTTGAATTACTCTCACAAAACACAAAAATTAGGAAGACAAAAAGAAAGAGAAAGACACAGCCCAGGTAAGTACAGTCTTTCCATCCACGCGCTTCATTTAAACCAACTCTGTAAGTGAAATGGTGTCACTTCAGGCAGTTAGCTTACGTGGGAAATTGTAGAAAAGACAGGTCTGGTTCTAAACCACATAATTTACAATGTGAGCAGAAAACAATTCATTCACACAGGTGTTCTTTAAAATTATTTGATTTCAGATCTTTTAAGAAGTCACTATCAAACAAATTGCTACTCCTTTACCTGACCACATTCCAACACAGAACATCTAACCAGATGGCTGTTGTAGAGATTCACAATTTACACTGCCCTTAGAACCTTGTTTGCAAGATCTGTGCTTGAGATTGGGAAGTTCGCAGAGACTGAGGAGGTGGAGTTTATTCTCACTGTGTGGTTGTCCAAAACAAAGTCACATTAGACCATCTGTTTGTTCAAATACAAAGCTGATAAACCTTAGCTTCCAGGAGCAGAAGACAGGCTTAAGCCGTAAACTGAGAGTATTGGTATGCAACACTCCAGCCATTGTTCTCTTTACCATTTCTCCTTCCCCAAGGGATGTGCCAAGTCCAATAATAAGTAAAACTTACCAATAATTTTTAAAAATTTAACAAAAACTTGTTTCATGCTTTTATTTACTCTTCTTGTGACAGCTTTTTCTTATAAGCAAACTAATCTAGGAAAACCAGGTCTCTTTCTTGTAACTAAGTATATAATAAAGCTGGGATTAGTAAAGCTATTCCCAAGTGGCTCTTAATTTGCAAGTCCTAAATACAGAAGCAGACACGCTTGGTAACTCCAAGCATCAGGCTTGGATGTCACTGGTTTCAAAGATTGTGGAATTCACAGACATAACCATTCAGCTGAGGAAAGAAAAAGAGAATAAACTAAAGAGAAGATGCTGAAAAAACTGGAGAGTATAGAAGAGTTAATTACAAAGCTTTTCAGTTTGGAGTCTCTACATCAAACGTGGTGATCCCTGGTCTGAGAAAACTACCTGCCAGGACAGATATCCATGCTCCACATGCAGAGTTTTTGTTTTGTTTTGTTTTGGTTTGGCTCCTTTTTTTACACCGTGTTTTAAGAGTTATGCAGCCCTTAGAAAGCAGGTAGCTCTAGTTGTTAAGTACTTTATACACAACCAAATATTAAGACTTTCTATAGTGGTATTAAGAATGAACAGGATTCAATTTTAAATGGTTAAGCTTCATAACTTGTCTTCCTGACTAAGTGGGTTTCAACCTCAAAGGAAAAAAAAAGTAGATTATTTCCCATAGAAGGAAATCGGGAGAGAGCTTTTCAGATGTAGGTGGCTTCACTGATCAGATATAAGCTCCCCGGAGTTTGTTTCCAGCTTTATGCTTTTATGGCTCTCACCATGCTAGCAGGAATCTGGTGTCCCACTCTGTGCACCCCCAAACATATTCATATGAACAATTCCAGATAAAAATCTGACTCATTCAGGTCACCAACCACTCAGAAATTAGAGTTAGAATCCGGGCACCTGTCTGTGGTGTCACTGGATTGGCTTGTGACCCCAGGCAGGAGGGACAGAGATGAAAGGACTGGGCCATCTCAGTGTGGTGCTCATTACCTCTCCCGCTCCTGCTCCAGCAGGTTGGTGAAGTCGTCGCTCTTGTTCATGTAGTCAGTGTGTTTGTGCTTCTCGCTCTCTAACTCGTACACGGTGCGCCTGTGACACTTCTCTGCCAGCAGCAGCTGCTCTAGCATGCGCCGGTAGGTTTCTTTCTGTTTTTCCTCAAGTCTGTCCAGCTGAGTAAACAAACATGGGAAAGAGCTTAATATTTTATTTGATTTGCATATGACTCAAAATATTACATTAGTCTACTGATTTATTATCTGAAAGAGAGAACATTGAGTCTGGTGTTCTCTGCCATTTTCCCCATTCCCTCATTTTGTCTAGGCCAACTGGCTTTGTAAACTAGCCATAATAAGGCTGCGGTAACTTCTGGCCTTCTGGCCCTTTTTCTGTGGACAGATGTATGGTTCCTAAACTTGCAAGAGAACAAACTCTTTCACTATTTTAGTGAGATGACATAAAACCCTATACTTAGAAAGAGGATAACGGCCCTCCTGATCTCAGAAAAATTAAGAGCTCAGCATGTACATATACCAAACTTCTCCTGTGGGAAGTAATTACCATAATCACAATCTGTTTTTAAGACTTGCAGTTACTTGCATTTCTAGGAAATGTATAGGAAGGATCCACAGTCCGCTCTTTTCAAGTATGCTAAATAGAGGGAGGATTTCAGAACTTATAGAGAGCACATACCTCAGACTAAAGGAGATGTTATCAAATATTATTACAGGACTTTTTGTGCCTATTTCTCTGACCAGGCTATCTTTTTTTTATTGTTTTTTAAGTTTGTTTATTTATTTTGAGAGAGAGAGAGAACACGTGCACATGCACGAGCAGGAGAGGGGTAGAGAGAGGGAGAGACAGAATCTCAAGCAGGCTCCCAGCTATCAGCACAGAGCCTGACCTATGGCTGGATCTTATGAACTCCCTGGGAGATCATGACCTGAGCCAAGATCCAGAGTCAGACACTTAACTGACTGAGCCACCCAGGCACCCCCAGGCTAAAAGATCTTTAAGGGGTGCCTTGATTATGGTTTTAGTCCCTAGTGTCAAGCACAGTGCCTAGAACAAAGTAAGTGTTCAGGAAATGTTTGTTAAGTTGGACCAAATCTTATAATATTGATAGTTCCCTATCCTGTTCTCCTCTTCAAACTGCAGTTCAGGGTTTCTCAACTTTAGCACTACTGACAGTTTGGGCCAAATAATTCTTTATTTTGCGTGGTTGTTTTGTGCATTGGAGAATGTGTAGCAGCATCTTTGGCCTCTACCCCCCAGATGCCAGCAGAGCTGCCTCTAGTTGTGACAAACCTGTCCTCAGAAATCGCCAAATGTCTCTTGGAGGGCAAAACACTTCCACTGCCATTCACCCCAAGCTGAGAATCACTGTTTTCATTGAAACAGACATATTTAAAATCCATTCTCAATCCACTATTTACTCCCTAAAACCTAATGGGGTCACTCCATGGGTGTCAGCATCTGAATTCTTTCCCTGGGTTCTCCATGTTTGTCCGTTAGTCATACGGAAGATCTAAGTTTCCCTCTACAGTTGCATGATATCTCCATTGTGAATAGATCATTTCTGGGGCCCCAGATAAAAGATACTGTCCTGATAATCCTCAGTGTTTCTGATCAGATTTTCATCCCCCCTTTGCCAAAGAGCAGGGGATCAGATAGACTGGTAGACAAGCCCAGGTTAACTGGTGGCTGATACCATCAAATGATACATTTGATATCATCAGGGATTACCAAATGGTACTTTTGTGTGTTCTGATAGATATATGTAATCTTATACGAGAGAGTTCCTTCATTGGAATATCTCCCTACTATAAAATATTCTCCCTCAGGAACTCTCCTATCTTTCTACAATGTGATTTTCATCATACATTATAAAATGTGTCAAGCATTTCTAAAATACCATCATCATCATCATCATCATCATCATCATCAATGTAGAAAGAGCAGCTCTTCCCCTTTTTTGATCCTTTCTACTTATCATAGGACTCTCCTTCCTTTTGAAAGTATTTGGAAGAGCAACTTCTGCCTGTTTCTTATACCCGCCCCCACTTCCCTAAGGAAGGAGGGGTGACTTATTTGAAACTTGTATTTGGGATAGGAAACTAGGCATAAGCAGTTCAGCCTTTTTATTTCTTATTTTTTTACTCTGCCTGCCATAAAATGGTACATCATGCTCTGAAGGCCCCAAATCTCCTTCGAGTGGTTTCTCCAAAGACTAGGAGTAAAGTAATAGAAAGCCCAGTGGTGTGTTTGTTCACTTATCTATTCAGACCAATACGATTACAAGCTTCAACTCATCTATCCAACTCTTGCAGTTATCCCTCAATGCCTTCAAGGAACTCTTGAGGGGAAGATGGGGGCATTATTAATTGGATAGCTAAGCTATTCAGAAAGATACACATTGTAAGGGCATCTGGAGAAAAACAGCGTATTTTGATATTAAGTGTTCTAAGGCAGCTTAGGTAGAAGATAGGCCTTAGCTTTAATATGTTCTGCCCATGTGGGCCTTTGAGATTGGTTGCTCTCAGCAGCTACAATCCTGGGGCTAGCCAACTGGAGTAGTTGCTGGGGTCTCAGTCGGCAATGTTCCACTAACCTACAGTAGCAGAGCTTCACCCCAGCAATGATTACATAATCACAAGGATAGTCTTTTTGTCTCTTAATGCATTGAAAGGATGCCGAGACACTGGTGTGTGCATTGATTTTCACTGCAGACCCAGACATTAAACTGTAAAGGTAACAAATTCCTCTTTAGTAATAAATCATTAGTGTGTGAGGATCTAGCTTTTAATTTTAAATTCCAGATGTAAGAAACAACATAGGTAGCAAAATATCAGCTGTACAAGACCGGTGTCTTGTCATTTTGTTTGGAATTACATAGAGTTCCCAGGAGAGAACTGAGGTGGGCTAACCTCTCAGGTCTATGTGGCTTGTCTAGAAGCTCGGAAGACCAGCTCCCATAACTATGGCTCTGTAGATTCATTAATCATGTATACTATGTCCATGACTTTTGGTTTTCAGGATCCAAACTGTGGCTCAACCATACAGGAATGCTTGCTTTTATTAATGAACAGTGAAAGTGAAATGGGAACCTATTACTTTAGAAATATAGCTCCCACTTGGACAGGTGGAAGGAAAATTGAATGAGATCATCATAACACCAAAGGCCAAAATCTACTAGGGAGAGTATACCTGGAAGTCTTATTCTACTAAATCAAGTTGATGGAGAAGTTTGAGGACTTGAGATGGAGAGAAATTTCAGCATGTTTTAGACAAAAGAATCATGGTTCAGGAAGTGATTTTAGCCCTGTTATCAGCAGATAATACTAAGTGGAGAAGTATTAAGGGATTTAGGAAGACAGAAATCTACTAAAGAGGAAACATGATGTCTTAAAGGCCAAACTGGACTTACACAAAAAAGAAATGGATCTAAGTGCTCTTAAAGATAGGGCTATACAGAAGGGAGATATTTTAGTCATTATTGGATAAGAATGAGTGTCCAGAGGAAGTACAGATAGGAGAGCAGAGAGAACAGAGCAATGTGACTCCCCCCATAGAAAAGGTACTGGGATCCAGGAAATGTTTAAGAAGCATGCTATAAAATTGCAGACAGTTCTTCATGAGATCAGTTGGGAGCCATTCTCTTGAAGGCTGCCACAGCTTTTCAAAGTAGATACATAAAATATAGACAGATTTAAGAATTAAATTCTGAGAAGATCAAGGTAGAAAATTTGAAGCATTATTTGGTGAGTTTCAAGGTGCCCACTAATATTGATGGGCCCTGAGTGAACACGCTCAAGAAACATAAAGATGTAGAGTTTGGAGGAAAGATGAGACAAACAAAGGGGTATTCACGTAGGACAGTAGCATAAACATCCAAACTTGGGATGAAGTGAAATGAGGAAAGACTCATCCTTCAGTGAGTATTATCCAACTCAAGGACATAAATGTAGGTAAGATTTGCCTTGACTAAAGTATCTTCTTGGAAGGTTCATAACTCCTTGATTTTACTTCTAGCACATAATACAGAACACAGAAGGTAATATTAGGAAAACTAATGTCTGGGTCAGAAAGCATAGGGAAAAAGAAGCAAACAAATAAAAACCACTATAAGATCCATAAAACAGTGAGAAAAAGAAGGGACCACTTGAAGAAACTAGTCAAAATGTTAACAAAAACAAGGGTCCCTGAGTGGCTAGGCTGGTAGAGTATCTGACTCTTGATTTTGGCTCAGGTCATGATCTCACAGTTTGTGAGTTTGAGCCCCACGTCAGGCTCTGCACTGACAACATGGAGCCTGCTTAGGATTCTCTCTTCCTTTCCTTCTCTGCCCTTCCTCTGCTCAGTTTCTCTCCCTCTCTCTCAAAATAAATAAATAAACATTTAAAAAACAAAACCAAAACAAAACAAAGACTCAGTTGAGTCTTCTTACTGAAGAAAAAAAGAAAACAATTAAAGAGGTTTTAAACATGCAGGCGGAAAAATAGAGAACCTAAAACAAAACCTAGGTACAGAGAAGGTGACCACTGCAAATCCCTAAACTTTTGAAAAGACAGGTATGTTTTAAATGCCACTCACTGAAGGCAAGGATAGTGCATGCAAACAGAGTCCTCCCCCCAACCTAGGGTTCACTGTTTCTATTATTATTTTTAAAAAATTTTTTAACGTTTATTTATTATTGAGAGACAGAGAGACACACAGCGTGAGCACGGGAGGGATAGAGAGAGGGGGAGACACAGAATCTGAAATAAGCTCCAGGCTCTGAGCTGTCAGCACAGAGCCCGACGCAGGGCTCAAACTCACAGACTGTGAGATCATGACCGGAGCCGAAGTCGGTCACCCAACCAACTGAGCCACCCAGGCGCCCCTAGTTTCTATTATTACTAACCTTTGATGGTAACAGGCTCTGTCTGATGTGGACAACTGCCCCAGGCTGACCAGAATCCTGTTGTAATTAAAGATTTTCTCTGCCTATCTTCCTTCCCTTAGACATCCCCTAAGTCTCTACTTCAGTCTTGCTAAGAGTAACATGGGCCTGCATTATGCTGAGTCATTTTGCTTGAGATAAATTGACCATGGAACTGAGGATTTTCTTGCATTTTTTAAATTTATGAGTGTGAAGTTGGTATTATGATAATTCCATGTGTCCTAATAAGTCTTTGGACACTTTGATAAAAGGGGAATAGGGGGACTTTAGGGTATATTAATTAAACTTTGAAAATGCATGAGATTAAGATCCCTCAAGCTAAGCAGAATAAGAATTTGGGAAGGAAAGAAACTGAAACCTTGATTTCTTTGGAATTTTGCTGAAGAATTATGAATTTTGATATCCTGGACTTTAATTCACAAAGAAGCTCAGGGGGATTTAATATTTGCTGCTTAATTTCTCCCCAGATATTTGGCAAATGAGAGGGATCCACCACATGGGGTTCATTGTTTAACCTCTGATAAATTCCATTGAATAACCTAGCTGGGCCTAATCTGGTATGCAAATTAAAATGAGCAGTGGGTTTTTGGCTTGAGGTGCAGGATAGCTTCTAAGAAGAGCTAGACTATCTGCTCATAGTCCTAGGAGGCTATCAGAACAGTGATTGTACTGGTATCCTTGCCTCATGAAGTTGGAGGAAGGACTCCTGCTCCTTGATAATGACAACTTGATTGTTAAGTTCAAAAGGTTAAGAGACCCAAAATGTGTAGATACAAGATAAATCTTTTCTCTTTCTAGCATTCTATTTCTCCTACAAAGCAGGACTTCACCATTTTGTCAGCATTGGGAAAAGTAGTTCCTGTCCTTCTCTCTACCTCCTTACTCCTCTCTAAGGGAGGAAAACTCTTCCAACTGTGAGTTGAGGGGAGAAAGAAGTCAAAAAGCATGCCCAACTTAGTTCTAAAAGGACCACCCACAGGGTGGGTATGTTCTTCTCCACAACTCTGTCCATGAGATAGGAACACTTGGGTTAGGCCTACTTTCTGAAGGTAGGTCAGAAATTCTTCTCTTTGTGTACTTTCCATATAACTCAGTGGATTAGAGGCATTGATTTTGGGTAAGTGTATGAGATTTGCAGATCTATCTCTCCTTTGAGGTGTCATCCCAAGCTCTAACTTGAGGGAAAAGAATTAGGAAACCTAAATGATATAATTTATCCAAACTGAGTTCTCCAATCCGGTGGTTATCATAATAATATTTAATGAATATTTTGACTTCATTATGTCTTTCCTCCTCAAACCCCTCCAAGTTTGGAACTAGTTAAAGGTGTAAGCAAGTATCATGCCAGCAAATATCATCCCAGCAAATGTTAATGGTTAGTATTTGTTGAGTACCTGGTATGTACCAGACACTGTGTTAAAAGTTTTACAGGCATTGCTTCATGTAATCCTCACAACTCTGAGATATGCACTCTTGTTACTCCCACCTGACAGATAAGGTAATAAGCTTAGAGAGCTGAAGTGACCCACCCAAAGCCATATGCAGCTAGTAACCATGGCTCTCAAACATGAAAGTGGATCCAGCCAGTTGACTGCATTCCATCATAAATCATCTCTTAATATTTTAGGCAAAAATGAAAACAAGAGCTCTGGCTTATCCTTGTTGCAGAAATTAGATAATTATGGGACCATCAATCTGTTGTAAATACTGTGTAAGCAGATCGCATCTGAGATCTGTCAAACTGAGCTGCTACAAACCCTTGACATAAGATAAAAGTTAAATTATGATCAGTTGCTTCAGACTTTTAATTTTTGTGTTCTTTTTTTCATTTGTGATACTAATTTTACATCTATGAATTTTTTACATGAATTCTGAAGAGTTAATATGGCTAGATCCAGCATCCATTTCCATAATTCAGCCTCTAACTTCTACTACAATGTGGGAATACTTTTAACATGTAGTATCATAGGAAATTAATAACAATAGTAAATAGTTCCTAACACAATATTATATAAAAATGATTAAATACAGCCTTCTTAGGTTTCCTTTCATCTTAAAGAATTACCCTAAGCATTCCATTGGGATTTTGCCTCAACCATTGTATGCCTCAACTCACATGAGACCATTTAATTATGATAGTCTATAAGATACTAAAACACAGTACCTTTATAAATATCAATAATAAAATATCCATCAACATAATATCAAGAATCAATTTAATTTTCTTTTACCAGTTTGATAATGATCTTCACAACTCTATGCCAAATCTGAGAAGCACTTCAAATTTTTGCATACATCACCTCTGAAAGCAATGAAAGAATAACAGGCTGCAAGAGCCTGTAACTAGCATAATCACATGAGAAATATATTTTAGGCTTTAAGTATATTTAAGGAAATGCTTCCAAAATTCTTATCATCGAAATGTATCCACTATAATTCATGAGTTATGTAATTACACTTTACTTCAATATTAGTGTGTCATAAAAATTTCACCTTTGAAAGAAAATGTTAGAGCTTGTAAAATGGAAGAATGTGAAACTATCACTCTGAGGTACCCTTCTATAGGGGGACTTGTTGATGTTGTATTTTTACCTCTGAAATTGGTTTCTCATAGACATCTTCTCCTATAGATTTCTCCTGGGCTAGGATGGCGTCTCGGTGCAGGACTCGGAGCACTTTCTCTGGTTCTGCAGACCCGTAATGAGCCTCCAGAACCTCAGGCTTGGTTTTCTCCGTCTTCAGCATATGGATCACATCTTCCCTGGCCTGTGGGTAGAGTGCAGCAAGGTCAGACAGTCGACAACATAAATCACATGCCAGACTCACAAAATCAACACAAAGCTTATTGAACACATCCCCATCTCTTCGGGGCTATTGGCAAATTCACTGGGTATTTTGTTCTTATTTTTTATCAAAAGCAGATTGGCAAGCAGATACTCTGCTTCAGGTTGCTAGGAAGCAGACAAGCAGAAAAAGGGTTTGTGCTAATATTAACTACACAAAAATTGCTTTATCTAAGTAGAAAAGATTCTGAGCGCTTTTGAATCAAGGGCACCTGGGATACTTACCCCATTTCAGTGCACATGAGGTCAAGGACAATTTGAAATTTTCTAGTTTTCTATGTATACTCTCAATGAAGAATTCAAATCTGGTTTGAAATAGCACCCTGCTCTCCCCATTCTAGTTATAACTCTGTGTGTAATTAACAAAAACAGCCTTTATTAGTGATGTCCTGTTTCCCGTCAGGTGATTCATTTTGCGCAGAAACACATGGTTCAGAATTCACTTGATGCTGGGCTGAGCTTTTCAATTTAATATATTCACACCAAAGGTGACATTTAACTCCTCTAACATCCAGACAGCCAATCACATGAGTCAGCTTGGTGGGGTCAAGGTTGTTCTTTGGGTTTCTCAGCAAAACTTCAGCACTTTGTTAAGCTCTTGAGAAAACCAGATGATTATAGGTTTTATATCATATTTACTCTGGAACTCATTACATAATGCAAATACCTCTGGATATATTTTCTACTGGTTAATAGTGATGAATTTTCTAGTTATGATGGAGATGGCATTTGCTAAATGGACTCCCATCTGGTCATATACTTGTTTTTCCAGTAATGGTGATGGGTATAAAGTATCCTGACTTCATGCCAACTTCTACCAAAGAACAATCTGGTTGGCAAGAGTTTCAGTCTGTGGCAATAGAATAGAGTTTTCTCCTGTGTTACACTAACTATGCGTTTGAAATTATAACCTGGCTCATTATCATAGCATTTTAAACAACAGAGCTAACTAGTTAGTCCTGGGACAGGACCATTATAAAGTTTGGTCTTTCTTGAGGTTTCTCACTTTTACTGCCTTTTCATAGTCTCCAAATTAATCTAATTCCAGATGGCTAAAGATTAATTTATTACAGAAACGTCAATAGACTGGAATTTGCAGATTTTTCCCAAGTTGTCTTTGCCACATTTACATGTGCTCATTTCAACACACAAAAAAATGGAAAATATTAATTTTGAAGAAACTAGTAGTTCAGAATTCACGAGAAAGTTAAAGTTAGAAAATAATTTAATGGAAAGGCAATGTGTTTCCGTGCGGAGTGAAAGGACATAAGCATAGATGCAGTCAGGGTATCCTGTACAGGATCTCTGTGCAGTTTAGAAAAAAGTGCCCACTCACTCCAGGACATACAGCCCTGAGTCAGAGTGCAGCTTACCTAGCAAGGAAAGAGAGTGCTGTATGTCAACCTCTATCTATCCCTTCTGCCAGGCACTCTTATACAAGGCATAACTCCATATAGATGGTGGCAGACTGAAGGAGCATAAGGTCTGTCATTGGTTATTGGTTTTCAGGCAGATAATGTAAATAAGGAGTTTTTAGAAATGTAAATAGGTAGCTATTTCAGTTCAAAAGTTGAAGCTATGTGGTTTAAAAATATGTAAATATTGTTAGTATCTGTCTTCTGGAACAAATCTTAATTTTCTTAGAAGAAAACAGTTTCTTTTGTTCCAACTGATATGAAACACCTTTTTCTTCTTTCTGTAAAATGTGCTTATGCTTGAGTTGTATTAATTGTGATATGCTGGAGCTCCTGGGTGGCTCAGTTGGTTGGGCAACTGACTTCAGCTCAGGTCATGAACTCACGGTTCATGGGTTCAAGCCCCATGTCGGGCTCTGTGCTGACAGCTTGGAGCCTGGAGACTATTTCAGATTCTGTGTCTCCCTCTCTCTCTGCCCCTCCCCCACCAATGGGCCCTCTTTCTCTCTCTCTCTCTCTCTCTCTCTCTCTCTCTCTCTCTCCCTATCAAAATAAATAAACATTTTTTTAAAATTGTGATATGCTACATATACCACATATTTCATTCTTAGTTTAATTACCCTAGGCACTAATTACTAAAGAAAAAGAGGTTATGGTGATATAGCAGTGTGAATTGTATATTTAAAACCACACTATTCATCATGAACTTACTAAAAGCTTTTTAACTGCTATAATAATCCTGGAAGGAATACAAATGTTGCCTTTAAATTACTGCTACTTAAAGTAGTTTAATATAGTAATCAATCATTGTTATTGCAGTGTCTGTTTAATCAATGGGTTAATTAAATATCTATGTAATCACAATAAATTTTTAACTACTTTAAATATGATTCAATATATGTAAATAATATTCTACATTTTGGGGATAAAACCACTTTATATCTCCATTTTGAGAAACTTCTTAATTTTTGTATAAAAGAATAAAAATTCAAAATGTAAGAAAGTTCCTGTCCTTAAACATTAACTGTTTTCACACAGAAGGTTTATCAGAAGCAAGTAGTTAAATTCTTAGGGTGCTGCAGTGGTGCTAAATAGACCACTGTATTCAAATATATGTAAAAGGACCCAGAGGGAAGAAAACTTTGAAGAGGACTCTAGACAAGAGAAAAAAGAAAGGGTGGGGGGGCGGGGGGAAGAGGAGGAAGAGACTACATAAAATTGTTCAATTTATTTAGTCCTGATGATGAAGGAGAAAAATACGAGATTAGGGTATAAAAACAGACATAGAGGGGACACAGTCTTCTATTCCATCCTACATGTTCCTCTCTGTGCTAAGGGAGGTATATGGAAGCCAAGAACAAAGATGTCCCTGCAGAACTGAAACTGTACTAGATGGAGCAAGAAGTTGTCTCAACTGGCTGCATAAGGAACTGATTAAAAACATGTGGGGGCAGCAAAGAGCTACTCTACCAACAGGTAAGTGTGTGTGATTCATTTTATAAAGTCAACAGAGGGTATCTGGGTTTTTCTGGGAGAGGGGGATATGAGGGTGGGGTGGACGCAGAATAAGACACAGGACAGGTGGAGACACAACAGGTGGCATATTTCAAAAAAAGGGTTAAATCCAATCATTCATTCAATAAATATTTGTGCACATTTACTTTGAGCAATGCATTGTGTTCAGTAGTTGGAAATATAATCCTCAGAGGTTAAAGTCTGGAAGGATATGAACAAATAATTGAAAGCATTGACATGATAAGCCTTAGAATGGAGGAGATACAGGGGGCTAAGGATTTCATCTAAAAATACACTTGACTTGGATATAAGCGAAGGAAAAGTCTTCATAGAGGAAGTGACCCAAAAAACTCACAATGAGTACTTGAGCCCAGAAAATAGGGGAGTTAGGGTAAGAGTGCTCTTGGCCAAGGAAAAACTGTAGGCAAAAGCCAAACAGATGTAGATGCATGGGCTGGATCAACCTAAGTCCAGAGTGATAAATAATGGACAACTCATGAAAAGCCTTATAAACCAGGTAGAGTTTGCATTCTCTCATGGAATAGCAAGAAGCCTTAGAATTTTTAAGCAGCAAGACAGTAACATGGTCAGGTGTGTGTGCCGGAAAGATCATTCATCTTGTTAAAGGTGTTAAAAAGGAACAAATTCCAAATCAACAGGTATATTGGTGCAGCCCAGGATACGTGATTTAAAATATCTCTGTAAAACCCACAGTTAAAACCATACTCAATGGTGAAAAACTGAGAAATTTTCTTCAAAGATCAGAACAAGACAAGGATGTCCACTTTCACTTCTTTTATTCAACATAGTACTGGAAGTCTTTACCACAGCAATCAGACAAGAAAAAGAAATAAAATGCATTTAAATTGGTAAGGAAGAAGTAAAACTTTCACTATTTGTAGATAACATGATACTATAGATAGAAAACTCTAAAGACTTGACAAAAAAACTACTAGAATGGATAAATGAATTCAGTAAGGTCACAGGAGACAAAATCAATATAGAGAAATCTGTTGCATTTCTATTTACTAATAATGAAGTAGCAGAAAGAGAAATTAAAAAATAATCTCATTTATAATTGCACCGAAAAAAAAAAGACTTAGGCATAAACTTAACCAAGGAAATGAAAGACTTGTACTCTGACAACTATAAAACACCAATGAAAGAAACTGAAGATGACCCAAACAATGGAAAGATATTCCATGCTCATGGACTGGAACAACAAATGTTGTTAAAATGTCCATACTACCCAAAGCAATCTACAGATTTAATGCAATCCCTATCAAAATACCAACAGCATTTTTCACAGAACTAGAACAAATGATTCTAAAATTTGTATGGAACCACGAAAGACCTAGAATAGCTAAAGCAATCTTGAAAAGGAAGAAGAAAACTGGAAGTATCACAAACCCAGATTTCAAGATAGGCTACAAAGCTGTAGTAATCAAAACAGCATTGTATTGGCACAAAAATGGACACATAGATCAATGGAACAGAGTAGAGAATCCAGAAATAAACCCACACTTATATTGCCAATTAATCTATGACAAAGAAGGCAAGAATATTCAATGGGAAAAAGACAGTATTTTTAAAAAATGGTGTTGGGAAAACTGGACAGCCATATGCAAAAAAAATGAGAATAGACCACTTTCTTATACCATATACAAAAATCAACCCAAAATGGATTAAAGATCTAAACCTGAAACCTGAAACCATAAAAATCCTAGGATGGCACAGGCAGGAATTTCTCTGACATTGGCCATAACAACATCTTTTTAGATATGTCTCTTGAAGCAAGGGAAACAAAAGCAAATATAAACTATTGGGACTTCATCAAAATTAAAAGCTTCTGCATGGTGAAGGAAACAATCAATAAAACTAAAAGGCAACCTACTGGGGGAAGATATTTGCAAATGATATATCCAATAAAGGGCTAGTATCCAAAATATACAAAGAACTGATACAACTCAACACCCCCCAAAAACAAACAATCCAATTAAAAAATAGGCAGAAGACATGAACGGACATTTCTCCAAAGAAAACATCCAGATGGCCAATAGTTACATGAAAAGACGCTCAACGTCATCTATCATCAGGGAAATACAAATCAAAATCACAATGAGATATCACCTCACACCAGCCAGAATGGCATATATATATATATATATATGCAATCCCTATCAAAATATATATATATATATATATATATATATACACACACACACACACACATACACACACAATGGAAAATTATTCAGCCATAAAAAAGAATGAAATCTTGGCATTTGCAACAATATGGATAGATCTAGAGAGGATAATGCTAAGTGAAATAAATCAGAGAAAGACAAATACCATATGATTTCACTCATATGTGGAAGGTAAGAAAAAAAAATGAACAAAGGGAAAAAGAGATAAACTAAAGAGAGACTTTTAAGTATAGAGAACTGATGGCTACCTGAGGGGAGGTGTGTAGTGGGATGGATAAAATAGGTGAAGGGGATTTAAGAGTACACTTATCTTCATAAGCACTGAATAATGTATAGAATGATTGAATCACTGTATTGTACACTTGAAATGAATATAACATTATACATCAGTTACACTGGAATAAAATAAAATATCTCTACAAGTGATTTTATTTTTTTTAATGTTTATTTATTGTTGAGAGAGAGAGTGTGAGCAGGGGAGGGGCAGAGAGAGAGGCGGGCAGAGAGAGAGGTGGACAGAGGATCTGAAGGGGACTCTGTGCTGACAGCAGTGAGCCCAATGTGGGGCTCAAACTCATGAACGGTGAGATCATGACCTGAGCCAAAGTCAGAAGCTCAACCTACTGAGCCACCCAGTGCCCCTCTCTCCAGGTGATTTTAAAGCACAGCTGCACTTAAAAACCACTGCTTTAAGATGGTTAGGCCAATTCAGCACTAAAACCACTTAACATACCTGCTGTGTTAGCTCAGTCTTCTGGGCAGGGTCATCTAATTCCTAGGGACTTGCTTGCCCCAGAGGTTTCTCATGTTCTCGCTATGTTATTAGTTCCACTGATCCTTCTTCACCAAAAAATCATGGTCATTTCAGACCAGTAGCTTAAACCAGGAGAATCTCTGGAAACTATTGGAAGTGTTTGCCAGTTCTGGGCAAATAAGGGTAATTAGCTGTCCCAGTTTGCCAGATACTCAGAGGAGTAGGGCCCCACAAAGCTAGACTTTAGAAAATCAGGACAGTCCCAGGAAAATTGGGATAAGGTGGTCATCCTAGGGCAAATACAAAGTGGACAGGAGATTGGATATTCCAAAATTTCCCTGCATCTAGGAATCAGCAGTCAGTGGGGACTTAACTATACTCGGGAAATGAATTTCAGTGACGGTGTTTTCAAAATTTAGCTGCCTTTAAAGGCAAAATGCTATTATTGATGATTATGCCTGGTGACAATTTCAACTATTTTTAAACTTGTGGGAGACTTCAGTCTTTGGGAAAAACCCATAATGAGTGGTAAAAAGTGCTTAGTTCTTATGTATATGTGACATAGCTTTTTCCACACTTCTAAAATGGGAATGTATATGACTCTCGGAGGACAGGGTAAAATCGAGCTAAACAAGGTATATCTTCCTGAACCACTAAAATTACTTGAAGACTTGGGTGAGTGGGAAGTAGACTGAAACTTTTTAAAAAATTAACACAATTTTACTATTCACTTTAATGTTTAGGACTTAGAAAATATTTGCTTGAGATGGACAACTTGGGATGAATTCTTAGACTATGCCACCATGGTCCCCAGCATGGCAGTCCTCTCACTTAGGTTGAGAAGGAGCATATCTAGGTGGAGAGCTTAAGAAGCCTGTCCCTACATATGGATACTGCACACCTTGAAGAAGACATTCCTTGCCAAGAGCTGCTGACCTTAAATGGAGGATGCATTTTGAGGAAAGAAAAAATCTATTTCTATTTCTATGTCTATGGAAGAACTCCAGAACATCAATGTTCCTAAACACTCTTGCTTCTCTGTATTATTTAGTTAACTACCTAAATATGGTCCTATTGCCTCAGTAAGACAAGGAACTCTAGAAAAGATGGTCCTGGAAGACAAATGCATGCCCATCCTGTTAATGCTTTCCTATTCTGGGAACTCAATTCAATGTTCTGTATCTATTTAAATAAGTCAGTTTATTAGTTTACTGCCTTTTTCTTTTTTAGTCTGTGAGCTGCTTTGAGGACAAAGACATGTCTTCAGTGTCTACTAAGAGTGCCTGCTCACATGATAAGAATTCAGTAAATATTTGTTCAAATAAGTAAAGTAAAATTAAATGATGTGAAGTCAAAGAGGCATAAACTGGCACTGAAAATCTCAGAACAACCTTAACTACTTAGCCTTGTTTAAAAGATCTAAACAATTACATTTTGTGAACTTCTACTCTTTCATCTGACATTTTTGTCTACAATTTAGGAGTCATTTTGTTCTTAAGTTTATTCCAAAAGGAAAATATGTAAACGGAATAAGGAACAACAGTACATTCTACCAGAATGTTGCAACAGGAAATGGACTATCTTTAAATCTCATACAAATTGAATTATACTATTTACTCTTATTAGGTATAAGCTATAAATATAGTGGAAGAAAAAATGCTACATAGTTTATGATATTAGCTATTACTACCGAAATTAAATCCATTTTCTCTCCTGAATTTTAGAAAGCAAAGTGAACATGATTAGTAACATAACAACATACAAGGAGAAAATTCAAACATGGTTAGTTTAAATGGCCATTGGGACTAAAAGTGTATCTTTTGGTTTCTTTGGAGAAATTTCTTTCCATAAATATATGGTCAATAGTGCCTAAAAGTCTCTATACTTATGTTTATGAAAGCTCACTCCTTTCTAGCACTTTAGACTGAATATCATCCAAAAGAAAGATTTCATTAAAATGTTAAAAGCAGATGCTATTTTCATGTTAAAACTTGCTATTATTATCAACATAATAGCTTGAACCTTTTAAAGGAAAATCCCAATGATGCTTTTTCAGAAATAAAAAAAATGCATTCTAAAATGCAGTGGGGAATTCAAAGGACCCCAAAGAACCAAAACAATCTTGAAGAAGAATTAT